>NC_061095.1:17996645-18026645 GCF_015104395.2 Macrobrachium nipponense | reverse complement strand
TTTAGTTTTTTTTTACTTGTCTGAAGAAAAACATCTGGAAATCAGGTTCCTAGAAAATGGCTAACATTTTAAAAGGTCGAGAATCCTGTCTGTTATGATTCTGGAGATATTTGTGGCTTAAATAAAATTTTCATATATTTTTTTTTATTTTCTCTCTTGGTGTATAGTGTTAACTTAATCTTCACTGTTTTGTCTTGCAATTTGTTTAAGATTTATAGATTTTTTTTATTCTTCATACAGATAATAGAGCATTTGATTACTTCCAGAGACACAGAGCTTTTTATAAAATTAAATATTTCTTCTTATTTTTTGCTGTTTTGTGGTTAATTTCTTCTTCATAGCTTAGTCGGCCAAATTTCTTACTTATGTGCAATTTTAATCCGATATACAGATAGGCAAACCTTCTGACAATGTGTTGTTTATATGCATTTTTGATTCTATATATAGATAGTCAAGCATTCAAGGATTACAAAGGGAGAAACCAAGTGAAAACATTGACCATTGTTGAAGAGTCGATGACAAATGACAGATAACGTTTGACGATGCTCTAAATACGGATATGCCTTGCGAGTCCATTCCAGTAATTGCACCGGGCTAAAAATGGAACAGGATAGCATGACCACCTTTCTTAGAGAATGAATTGCAATGCAGTACTTTGTGTGTGTGTGTGTGTGTATGTGTAAAGAATATCTTTTTAATAGTAATTTTAACTGTTATTTCCTATAGTCTTGAGCTTGAACTAAAAATATCTCTCTCTCTCTCTATCTCTCTCTCTCTCTCTCTCTCTCTCTCAGTGTAAAGAATATCTTTTTGATCGTAATTTTATTGCTATTTTCTGTAGTCTTGAGCCTGAACTGGAAATATCTCTCTCTCTCTCTCTCTCTCTCTCTCTCTCTCTCTCTCTCTCTCTCTCTCTCTCTCTCTGTAAAGAATAATATCTTTTTGATCGTAATTTTATTGCTATTTTTCTATAGTCTTGAGCCTGAAATAAGAATCTCTCTCTCTCTCTCTCTCTCTCTCTCTCTCTCTCTCTCTCATCTTCTCGGTGAAACAGGAGATACAACATTATACTGCTCTTTACTGAAGAACTCAAATCTCATCTCTCCTCTCTCTCTCTCTCTCTCTCTCTCTCTCTCTCTCTCTCTCTCTCTCTCAGGTGACACAGGAGAAACAACATTTTACTGCTCATTTACGAAGAACTGGAAATTCTCTCTCTCTCTCTCTCTCTCTCTCTCTCTCTCTCTCTCAGGTGAAACAGGAGAAACAACATTTTACTGCTCATTTACGAAGAACTGGCATTCCCAATCAATCATCTCTGTCGTGGGCCTTCAGCTGCAGGCAAGCAAACCGAGTTTTCGGAATTTATTTCCCCCCCTGTCGGTCTGGAATCCAGGAATAGGGAGTCCCCCACAAAGAGGATTACTCGAAATCAATATGGAATTTGTGACTCTCTCAGACGACGTATTCGTATTTTGGGGGCCGAGAGGTAATGACCCCGTCAGCTTCGCCAGAGTCGTTGGAATCTCTGGGTTTTCTCCTTAGTCATTCTCCTCAGCCATTCTCCTCAGTCATTCTCCGGAGCCATTCTCCTTAGTCATTCTCCTCAACCAGTTTCTTCAACCATTCTCCTCCCTCTACCCTCGCCCATTTTCCTCAGTCAATCTCTTCAAACAATCTTCTCAGCAATTCTCCTCAACCAATCTCTTACGCCATTCCCCTTAACCATTCCCATCAACCGTTCTCCTCAGCCAATCTTCTCAATTATTCCCTTCAACCATTCTCCTCAGCCGTTCTCCTCAACCAGTTTTCTCAGCCATTCTCCTCAACCACTCTCTTGAGCAATTCCCCTTAACCATTCCCATTAGCATTTCCCCTCAATCATTTTCCTCAGTCTTTTTCCCCAACCATTCTCATCATCCATTCTCCTCAACCATTCTCCCCATTCTCAACCATTCTCCCTAGCCATTCTCAGTCATGTCCCCTAACCATTTTCCTCAGCCGTTTTTCTCAGCCGTTCCCCTCAACCTATTCCCTCAACCTATCCCTTCAACCATTCCCCTCAACCACTCTCTCATCCGCCGTGCTCCTACAAATACCTAATAAAACTCGACGCTTGTTTTATTCTTTTAAGTTATGACTTGGTATCACTCCCCGGAGTGTTGTTGGAGGTCTCCGTGTCCTAATGCGCCGAAAAGCCCTTTGAGAAAGGGTTGTGGCCCCAGAAGTCTCTCAGAGGTCATTATCAGTCTGAGAGAGAGAGAGAGAGAGAGATTCGGGTGGTTTTATTTTCATCCTGGCCTGTTTGAGAGACTTTTGTTAATTATTTAATTCTGTTTCTAACTGGTTTTGAGAGGCTGAAGTCACAGGCAGATGGAAAGGCCTCTCTCTCTCTCTCTCTCTCTCTCTCTCTCTGCCATCTTGGGAGACTCGTAGAAATGTCTCTGTTCAGCTTTGCCAGCCAAAGTGAAAGTCTTAGGTACTATTTAAGCTCTGATTTTTTTTTCTCTCTCTCTCTTCAGATTTTGCTCTCTGAGAAGCAGTCGTTTTTTCATGCCTCTTGCTTGATACGACTTTAGAACCTGTTTGATTCACGTCTACTTAATTTTTAGAGTGAATTTGCAGATGTTTTTATTCAGCCGTTCCCTTTTGGCTGACTTTATATTTGAAAAGGTTTTTTTCTGTTTTCACCTTAAGCGTATCCGCTGTCCAAATTTTTTTTTCAACATTATTCTTGTTTCATTGAAAATGCTCCTTCATCGTTCATTACATTGATTTTACGCATATATATATATATATATATATATATATATATATATTATATCTATATCATTATATAATATACATATATATTTTTTATATATATATATATATATATATAAAATGTGTGTGTGTGTGCTTTTTTTTCCTTATCAGGCGGGAAAATTTCATCAATAGATATGATTTATTTTCCTCATTACGTGTGAAGGTACACATATCGCAGGAGTGGATATTTTATGAAACGTATTTATTTAGATTTTTTTTTTTCCTTGTCTAAATTGTACATTTGTGACCAAAACCTCTGCGACGCCATTTTAGGTGAATCAATCAGCAGTTTCCCACTCGCTCTCTACTTCATTGTCTTCCACGCTTTCAAATAATGGCTGCCTCCCTCGCGTCCAAAAGCGACGTTGAACACGGTCCTTTCAACTCTTATTATTTTGTTTTTGTGTCCCGGTCCTTTCAACTCTTCTATTTTATTATTTATTTATTTATCTTTATTTATTTATTTATTTATTTATGTTGGCCCAGTCTTCAACTTTTTTTTTCCGCCTTCAACTTTTTTTCCTGTCTTCAACTTTTTCTTTTTCTGTCTTCGACGTCCTGTCTTCAACTTTTTTTGTTCTGTCTTCGACTTTTTTTTCCGCCTTCAACTTTTTTCCTGTCTTCAACTTTTTTCCTCTAACTTTTTTTCCTGTCTGTAACTTTTTCCCCTTTCTGTTCATTTTTTATTTTATTTTATTTATTTATTTATTTTTGTCCCGATCCTTGTTTTTTTATTTATTTTATTTTGTCCTGGTCCTATTAGCTTTTTTTCCTGGGCCTTTCAACTTTTTTTTCTAACTTTTCTTCTTTGTTTTTTTGTGTGTGTTTTTGTTTGTTTGTCACGTTTTTTTAACCAAATGAGAACGAAAATGTGTCAGATAGAGAATGAATGGGGAGATGATGGTATATCTGATACAGACCAAGCAGCAAAGAGCAGTAGTGCTTTGCGTGGATGACGAGAAAATGTTGAAAACAAAGCTAGAGATAAACGTTCGAAATAAACGCATCCAAACGTTTGGAACAATGTCAGTGAAACGTTCAGTAAAAGGCAGGATACAGCTGTGATGAAAGGGTTCTGTTTTATTTAGGTTGAATTTTTTTTTTCATCTTTTTGTTGTGCTGTTTTTCGCTTTTGTTACTCATGTTGTTTATGTTTATGGCCCCTACTATTGTTCTTATTCGTTATTTTCTTCTTGATAGATTTTGTGGAGAATTAAGGTTTATAATATATATATATATATATATATATATATATATATATATATATATATATAGTGTGGTGTGTGTGTGTGTGTGTGTGTGTGTGTGTGTATGTATATATATATATACTAATATATATATATATATAGATATATATATTATATATATATATATATATATAAATATATATATAATAGTGTTCGTATGTTTTTGAAGTGAAATATACGTAAAACAAACTTGACTGATGGTAAAATTGTACTTAAACAAAACATTCATGGTGGTTTTAAGAGTGTTCTATATCAATAACAATCTTGTGTTGTAACTCCTCATTGATGGCTGCTCGGTGTTGTCCCGGACGATTGCAAACATCAGTGAATACCTATATTCGTGATGCGTGTGTGTTTGCGGTGCTGTCATAACCCCCCACTAACCCCCCCCCCAAAAAAAAAAAAAAAAAAAAAAATGCTGCACGTAAACAAGCTGCCAAAGTCGTAGCGAGTGGAGGGAATGTATTCATTCAGAAATAGCTCCCCACCCCCCCCCCCCCCCCTCAGTGGAAAAGGGAAACTCGTGCCGTTTTCCAGCCCGGGCAAAAACGGGAAAGGAGTGATAGACTTTTCCCTGGAAGAAAGGGAATATTAGAAAGTCAGGGAGCATGGAAACAAGGAGAGAATTCCGGTGGCAGGTGATCGAGGTCACCGAACCGTGCGATTCGATCTTATCAGGTTTAATAATGTAAAAATAAATGTCTATTCTCAAGGTTAACTTTATTTTAAGCTGTCAAAGTATGACAGAAAGAACTGAATTAAATTTGACCAGATTTTATTTTCAAACATTTAATGGCTGTCAGTGTTTGGTATTGATTTTTTTTTTCATAGCACGCAGAGCTGTAAATCGCTATTCATGAATATTACCGACATTATGCGTTGACCTTCTTATCAGATTATTGAGATCAGCTAAATGGGTAAAAAGATACGTCAAGTGTTTACGTAATGTCGCAATCAAACAACGGTTTATGTTGAACTCAACATCATACAACCATTATTTCTACACAGCTAGCAACATCACATTATTGTCTTTCATTATATGTATCATATCAGCAATATTATATTGCTGAATATAATCTTCATAATACAATTAAGAACATCGTAGTCTTCTTGTTACATTTATCGACCAGTTGCTTCATTTATTTTCTAGTGATGCTCATGATTCCAGTGATGTCATTTGCCTTCCTTTGCAATCGGAAAACTCTTCTCTATTTGTGAGTTGCATGATAGGCGTTTTTCTCATCCTCTCTCGCTCTCTCGACTCGTGTTTGCGCACGCGCATTGCTTGCCAACCCATCTCCTGATTAACTGCATGTCTTTGCTGTGCTTCTGTGACTCATCAGTCCGGGTAGTAAATGTTATGGCTTAAGAATAAGCTAAAAGAGAGAGAGAGAGAGAGAGAGAGAGAGAGAGAGAGAGAGAGAGAGAGAGAGAGAGATTGGTTGGATTGATGAACCTAACTGGGACCTGGTCATAGCTTTGGATAATACGACCTCGTGGACTTGTGTCAGTGATGAAGGGTTGCATTTCGTGGCGAGGCTGGGAATGATGAAGAATTAAAGCTCTCTCTCTCTCTCTCTCTCTCTCTCTCTCTCTCTCTCTCTCTCTCTCTCTCTCATCGAGTCATGTCTGTCTGTACGGAGAAGCTCGATCGAATCAAATCGGAGATTGTTGAAACATGTCTCACATTTCCAGGCTCTCTCTCTCTCTCTCTCTCTCTCTCTCTCTCTCTCTCTCTCTCTCTCTCTAGGACACCTGGATAGGTTCCCACGGTAGTTCTGTAGTTTGGACTCGTTTCTCCTAATGAAGAATTCATAATATAAAAAACAGTAATACTTTATTTTTTTTTTAGTTCTGTAGGGTGTCGGATCATTTATGACGAAATACCTTCGATGAATTAGCGCCTTTTCCGTTACTACTATGAGATTCAGGGTCTCTGTAACACGGTTTTTTGTACTTTGCTCCTTGTCAAAGCATCGGATGTAGCTGAAAGCTGACATATGTATATTTTACAACCACACACAAATTGTGTCAGCATTATCAATAACCTAAACCTGATAGTTTTAATTTTTATAGAGTAAAAATGATCTAGCCGACGCCATGGCCAATGATTACGAGCCAAGAGTCGAAAAACATTCATTACGTAAGCAAGGTAAACAAACCCCTTTTGACTAAATGTGCCCGCCCATCCACCAGACAGAAAATTCCATCGGCTCTGAAAACCCAAAGACTTTATGAATGGCGAACGATACATAGATGGGTGGGGTATCTATGCTAGCGTAGTAATACTACTGTAGCAGTAGTGCCGCAACAGTACAGCAGTAATATACATGAATTAAACGTTTAGACCAACTGCTGGGATCCCTGAGGATCATTTAGCACTTCTTACAAACTACTTGAGAAATTATTTTTTATAGCCAGAAGTTAAATTTTTCTAATACAACAATGCCCATGGTAGCCTTCAGTGTTATCCTGAATTATAACGAGGCGAAAGTGGGTGGAGCCTCATGAAGTCACTATTCTGACGATAATTATTGGTGAAGGTTTAAAGCGAATATACGGTACCGGCTATTTTTTCAGTAAATAGGTAGATAGCCAATAAATAAAATTTGCTTGACATTGGATATAGCAGTTATCAAGTCAAGCTTGTCTACTATGTTTTTGGTAATTACCAACTATTCCCTACATCTTGTCATCTGATTGTGACCTATAAAGTAGATGCGTAATTTCTTTGGAAACTTATTTTGGGAGTTAGACTAATAATCGAAGTGTTTTTGTATTATTAACATATTTTGTTGGTTTGTTCATTAAGACAATTATCAGTGTAGAGGTTCCAGAGTTCATAAAGGTGTACTGCTTTGCTTGTATTTAAATTTGTATGTCATTGTGCCAGAGGTTTAGCCTTCGTTACGTATAGCCAAATCATCCATCGAGAAAGAGGGAAGAAATGATGTCATAAGTTACGTAACGAGTGCGTTCGAAACCTTTCTCTGAGTAAGTTGGCCCGTCTTCAAAAAAAGGTCACTTTTACATTGTAAGTACCAAATTTATTCAACCTACGTAGTGCAGAATACACTCAAAATTTACGTGTTGATATAATATGTATTCTGAATAAGCGTTATATTTATGAAATGCATAGATAAAAAATTATTGCGAAAAAACCGTGTTACAGAGGCCCTGAATCTCATAGTAGTCTCTTTTTCTCTGTGTTCATTAAAAGTGATTTGGTCTTTTAAATGTTTTCAGTGACGGACCGAAGTTTAACGCTGAACAAATATATTTGGTGATGCCAGTTTTGGCTTCTGCATGTGATCTTGCGATGAGAATTTGTTCTCTCTCTCTCGCCTCTCTCTCTCTCTCTCTCTCTCTCTCTCTCTCTCTCTCTCTCTATATATATATATATATATATATATATATATATATATACATATTCAATTTGCAATTCTCGATGAACATTCTACCAGAAAGCCTTTTAATTAAGACTTGGCAGAAATATCACGACAAAAGAAATCACTAGGAATTATGATTTTCTATGTACGAGTATTACAGTTGTATCAGAATCACTTATGTAATAAGGCAACGTGAAATGAGCAGATAAAAGTTAATATGTGACATTGTACATCTGACGTATTATAACAGTGTGAATGATGTAAGTCATTATCGTCATCTGACGAGAAAAGACTATAATTTGGACAAAAGACCCGGACATTTCTTCTTATTCCAAGCCAGAGTTGGATAAGATGTAAGCAGATGCGGGCTGAGGGAGGGAAGGGGGGGTTACCAGTCTCGGCAAGGGGTTTTTGGGGGGAATGGGGGAGAGGAGGAGAGAAAATGAAGCACATTGGAAGGAGTGGGTGCATTTCTCTCTCTCTCTCTCTCTCTCTCTCACCAAACAAGGCTTTCATTTTTCAAGTTTGAAGAAGTACCCTGACGTTTTGGACTGCATATCCCTCAGTACGTGTAGTGTCGTGTGGAGACACATCACAAGCAGGACTTCCGAAGGACACAAGCGAGCATTTAAAAAAATAGGGAAGGGGAAATTGGAAGGGAGATGGTGTCCTAGCCACCACCCACCCCCCCTCCTACCCTCTCTCTCGTCCCCAAATTTGAGGTACGGTTTGGGAAATCATTAGCCCCTCTCGCCACTTCGAGGCGTGACGTCGTTCGTCCTCGAGTGTGATTTGCCCCAACTTGATGAAGCTGATCTCATTTTCTCTCTCAGGTTTTAATTAGGCGTCTGGTTCGTTTACGGTCGTTTCTTTTAAGAGCGTTGTCGTCGTCGTCTCTTCAGTTGGGTCGTCAATACGCAGCCGGTGTAGGTAGTAGGTGATTTTCCCCCGCTTGCGCGTTTGTGCCTCGGCTAAGGCTGGTTTTGTGATGTGGTAGGAGACTACTCGTGTCCCGTTGTGGCATTTTTATAGACATACACGGATGCATTTTACTGTCCCAGACGTTGTTGCATTGTCGTTATATGGCGTGGATCAATGGCCCACTCTCTCACACACACACCCACGCTCTCTCTCTCTCTCTCTCTCTCTCTCTCTCTCTCTCTCTCTCTCTCTCTCTCTCTCTCGAACCCCATTCCGTATTCAATATGCGGGCCCTTTCTTCACATGAGCGAGCGTTCCAATTTTCGGTTTTCTTCCTTTTTTGGCGCTGACGTTGGTGACCTTTTGTCATTGTGACGTCATGATATATATATCAAATGTCTTGTGAATGATTTATGGCGGTTAGTCCAAGCTGACCATTTTATTTTATTTTTTTTTTAGCGTGTCAAAGCCCTTCGGAAGGAAAGTTTCATTTCAGGTTGTGATATATTTCATACATTTTTACTTTTGCAGTTTTTTTTTTTACAGTACACTGTCATTCATGTTGCTGATCTTCTATTCACTTGTTTCGTGTTAACGTATTAAGGGTTCTGTTGATCATTTTTATTTTGATTTGGACTTTTAAGCTTTTAGTTTAATTGTTCCTTATGAATTTCAGTTTGGTATGCTTTTTATTGCGTTGTAAAATTGTTCATATACAATATAGATAGGAGATAAGTACTTCAGTGTTTTATTCATTTTTCAGTTCCTCGTTGGACGGGTGGTTTTTGCGCTCGGCTACCAATCCGGTGGTCCGAAGTTCGATTCTCGGCGCGGCCAACGTGAAATCAGAGGAATGTATTTCTGGTGATAGAAATTCATTTCTCGATATAATGTGGTTCGGATCCCGCAATAAGCTGTAGGTCCCGTTGCTAGGTGACCAATTGGTTCCTAGTTACGTAAAAATATCTAATCCTTCGGGCCAGCCCTAGGAGAGCTGTTAATCAACTCAGTGGTCTGGTAAAACTAAGATATACTCAACTTATTCATTTTTCATAATATAGTCTTCTCTCCGATGTTCAAGCTGCTGATATTTCCGACACTATTCTTAGGAATATCTAGATATTTGGTGTCTCTTGGTACACTAATCCTTTGGTTATACCTGTTGCTACTCTGTGTGAGACTTGGTCTTCTTCGTGTTTCAATATTTTCGTATTTATATTTTCATTCCTTTGATGATTTTTCCCTCTTATTTATTCAGGCCTGATTTGATCTGGTCCTCCAATTTTACGAATGAGTTTATATATATATTATATATATATATATATATATATATATATATATATATATATATATAAACTCATTCGTAAAATTGGAGGATCAGATCAAATCAGATGCCTGAGTAAATATATATATATATATATATATATATATATATATATATATACATATACATATATATATATATATATATATATATATATATATATACATACATATATATATATATAATTTAATATATTATGTTCAGTTTTTTTCATTTTTATACATTAATTAGTATGGCTAAGTAAGTTGACTGATCTAAAATTTCGTTTTTTTAATAGCCTGATTCATATATTTATATTTATTAGTTTTTTTTTTTCACCTGAAAGCCTGACCTACACTTCTTATTGGTGTCACACCTTATTTTCCCTTCCAGTCACCAATGTCACTCATTCATCGCTCAAGGGGCTTATTCCCAAGGATTCCGAGACGCCAAGGTGTTTGTTAATTAGTCCCCGAAGCCAATCAGTCAGTCAAACAAACTGTGTGCTTGCATTCAACACACTTCCTTTGATGTTGAAATCCCCGGGTGGTTTCATTATGCGTATTGGTAATTCGCAAAGGGATATTTTTTTCATCATTATTATTATTGTTATCATTATTATCCCAGTCCATTCAAACCGATCTGTATCATCCAGGACATGACATGAAAGGGGAGGAGCTTTTTTTCGACCTGATATTCAGGCGATTGGGTATTTTTGTGGGGACGTTGATGAAGCAGGATGACGCATTTACGAACGTATGGAAGTGGTGATATATGCAAGCGAAGCGTCCTGTGGATATTATTTTTAAAATGTTATCGCTTACTCGGGGAGTAAGCCTACAAACAATTTTGCCGTTGGGGGGTATTGTTGTTGTTGTTGTTGTTGTTGTTGTTGGAGAGTTGGTGGAGGGTTAGGAACGCCCAAAAAAGGTCTGAAAAAGGCATTTCGCGTTGAGTTACGGATACAGGAATTTTAGGATAGGGTATTTATGATTTATTTATTAGAATGAGAAAATTATTTCGTATAAAATATACCGTATTTATTTTAATTTACGTTGGTGAAACAAGGCTGTTTTTGACCGAAGATTTTGGCACGACCCCAAATTAGCAGTTTTAATTTAGATGCTGCATGAATGAAAGTAGGTGAAACACACACAAAAATATAGTAAGAAAAAATTCTAGCAGTGTGAAACTGGAGTATACAAGAAAAGCATCCACTACTCAATAACGATGTATTTTCATTTCTTTACAGCGAGTGTGCGGTTAGCTGAAACGAATTGAAATCTAAACATCAAGACGTTTCAAAACAGTCCAGTTATTATTATTATTATTTTTTTGCTCTATCACAGTCCTCCAATTCGACTGGGGGGTTTTTATAGTGTGGGGTTCCGGGTTGCATCCTGCCTCCTTAGAAGTCCATCACTTTTCTTACTATGTGCGCCGTTTCTAGGATCACAACTCTTCTGCATGAGTCTGGAGCTACTTCAGCCTCTAGTTTTTCTAGATTCCTTTTCAGGAATCTTTGGATCATGCCTAGTGCCCCCTATGATCATGGGTACGATTTCCACTGGCATATCCCATATCCTTCTTATTTCTATTTTTCAGATCTTGATACTTATCCATTATTATTATTATTATTATTATTATTATTATTATTATTATTATTATTATTATTATTATTATTATATTTTATTTTATTTTTTTGCTCTATCACAGTCCTCCAATTCGACTGGGTGGTATTTATAGTGTGGGGTTCCGGGTTGCATCCTGCCTCCTTAGGAGTCCATCACTTTTCTTACTATGTGTGCCGTTTCTAGGATCACACTCTTCTGCATGAGGCCGGAGCTACTTCAGCCTCTAGTTTTCCAGATTCCTTTTTTCAGGGATCTTGGGATCGTGCCTAGTGCTCCTCATGATTATGGGTACGATTTCCACTGGCATATCCCATATCCTTCTTATTTCTATTTTCAGATCTTGATACTTATCCATTTTTTTTTTTTCCCTCTCTTTCTCTTCAACTCTGGTGTCCATGGTATTGCGACATCAATGAAGTGATACTTTCTTATTGACTTTATCAATCAACGTCACGTCTGGTCTGTTTGCACGTATCACCCTATCCGTTCTGATAACCATAGTCCCAGAGGATCTTTGCCTGATCGTTTTCTATCACTCCTTCAGGTTGGTGCTCGTACCACTTATTACTGCAAGGTAGCTGATGTTTCTTGCACAGGCTCCAGTGGAGGGCTTTTGCCACTGAATCATGCCTCTTTTTGTACTGGTTCTGTGCAAGTGCCGGGCATTCACTTGCTATGTGGTTTATGGTTTCATTTTTCGTATTGCACTTCCTACTATGGGGGAGAGATGATTATTTCCCGTCTATCATACTTTGAACATATCTGGTTCTTAGGGCCTGATCTTGTGCCGCTGTTATCATTCCTTCAGTTTCCTTCGTTAGGCTCTCCCCTCTGTAGCCATTGCCACGTGTCATCGCTGGCTAGTTCTTTAGTCTGTCTCATGTATTGTCCGTGCATTGGTTTGTTGTGCCAGTCCTCTGTTCTTTCTGTCTTTCTCCTCTCGGTATATTTCTGGGTCTTCGTCTGCTTTTATTAGTCCTTCTTCCCATGCACTCTTTAGCCACTCGTCTTCACTGGTTTTCAGATATTGCCCCAGTGCTCTGTTTTGGTTGTTGACGCAGTCCTCTATACTTATTATTATTATTATTATTATTATTATTATTATTATTATTATTATTATTATTATTATTACTTATGTTGTCCAAGAGATATTAATTTTTCTCTCTCAACATTAAATACCGGAAATATATTATTATTTCAAATCTCGTTAATGTCTTTATTTTGAACTTTATTACAAATGGATGATTTTCCATATTTTCATGATCATTCTCAAAACTAGCAGATCATTACCAGAATATATTTTAATTTATTTTTTTAATTTATTACTACTGCTTACTTTAAACACTGTCCAAAGTCGTACCATCTCTCATCTTCGCTTAAACGACTGTGTGTATGTTTTTACGAGTTTGGGAGTGGTCATCGAATATGTTTCATGCATTCTCGATATTAAAGGTTGATGATTTATTTCTTTCAAAGTTGGCAGTGTTTCTGAATGTCTCATTCTGTCAAAAAATATATGGAAATATATTTCTTATTGATTTTTGCTCCACCTTTTTTTCCTCATAAGAACGCCAGTCGTAAAATCATTTTTAAAATGTGTTCGTTCCCTCAGAAAAAATATCTAATTTAAAATTGTTTTCGATAAAAACACATGAAAAGTATATTTCCGGTCATGAATTGCATCGCCCATTATGTGATTAAATTTTTTCTAGATGGAAAATATATTTACGATGTGCACATTCCAGCAAAAAATATTGGCAATATTTATTGCTAACAATATACTTCGTATGATACTCTCTGCAATTCGTATTTTCTTTTAAAAAATGAAATCGACGAAAACAATTGTCAGAATATTCGTGAATTGAGAGCAGACCAGGCTCCGAGTTTGACTGTGAAGAGGAAATGAGTGCGTACCTTTAGGTGAGGGAACCCAGTCTCTCTCTCTCTCTCTCTCTCTCTCTCTCTCTCTCTCTCTCTCTCTCTCTCTCTCTCTCTCTCTCATCCCTCCTGTCTCCTTGTTACTCTAACTGGCTGAAGAGAGATAGGACGAAAGCTGCCTCTTGCTATTGCGTGCTGTTGCTGCCTGGAAAAGCAAATATACTCCTCTCTCCATTTACACCTGCCCTCCTCTTTTCCCCTCCCCCCCTCTTCCACCTCCACCTCCCTCCTCCCACAACCTCCACCACCACCACCCTCTCCACATCTTCCTTTCATCCTGGCTTCTATTTGCCAACTGCTTTCACTGTTGATGATCCACAGATGCAGTCTAATGTCGGAGAAATATCGAGCTTCCCCCCCTCACCCCTTCTCTCTCTCTCTCTCTCTCTCTACTCTCTCTCGTCTCTCTCTCTCTCTCTCTCTCTCTAGAAAAAAATGGAATCAAGGGGTAACCGCAATATATGGGAAAGACAAAAAACAAGGAAAAATATATGAGAAATATAGTAACTCAGAATGTGAACTAATAGCGGTAGAATTTGAATCTGAAAAATTGATGAACATAGTAATATATAGACCTTCCTAATACTAAAGAGTTTGACTTAATAATTGAAAAATTGGATGATATATGGTAGAAATCACAAGGACTGGACTATTCTCCTATCTGGTGACTTCAACTTTCCTTTCGTAGAATGGAAAGAAACGAAGAGGAGATTGTGGTTGTACTTATACATATAAAAAAGAGAGTAATAGTAGTGCAGAAGATAAGAGGCAATTTGAAAAGCTATTAGATATGCTACTAGAATACAACATTCAACAAATAAATCACCTGCCAACAAGAAAGGAAAATACTTTAGACCTAGTATTTGTGAACGAGATGAATTATGTTAAAGAAATAATAGTTTATAATGCGAATATTTCAGACCATAATGTCATAGAATTAACAGTTCATTCCAAAGCAAGTGAAAATAGAGATAAGCAAGAAATGAAAAAGTGGGAAGGATATGGAAAATACAACTTCTACAGTAAAAATATAAAATGGTCAGAAATTAATGAAGAATTAAACAAAGATTGGGATAACATTTTCGTAAGTGATGGACATAAGGGGTAATACGGAGATATTATATAAAAATATTGGAGAAAATAGTGGAAAAAATAAAAATATACGAAGAAGAAAAGTAAACATCATTCCATGCATACCAAGAGACAGAAGGATCTTGTTCCAGAAAATCAGAAAGTGGAAAAAAGGTCTTGCAAAAGAAAAAAAATGTCATGGAAAGTTATAGAACTAAAAAAGTAAGATAGAAAATGCAGAACAAAAGATTATACAATCAAAAGAAAATGAAAAACGGGACTTGGAAGAAAAAAACCCTATTAAATATCAAGCAAAACCCCAAACTATTATACTCATATGCGAAGAAAAGATGAATAAAAGAAGAATAGAAAATAGGCCCCTCTGAGAATTGAAGGGAGATTAACGATGAAAAAAAGGAATTTGCAACATACTGGCAGAACGATATAAGAGAGAATTCACCCCTAGAATAGATAATGAAGATAATGATATAGAAGTAAGGGATGAAAATAGTGAATATTTAGCTGACATAGATATTAATGAAGCTGATATTGTGCAGGCTATTAATGAAATTAAAAATGGAGCTGCTGCAGGCCTGATGGAATTCCTGCTATTTTGTTAAAGAAAGTAGTTCATTCTATCGCAAAGCCACTTGCAATATTATTAAGACAAAGTGTAGATACAGGCAAGATTTTATGATGACACAAATTAGCATATATTACCCCTACTTTCAAAAGTGGATCAGACTAGAGGCAAGTAATTATAGGCCTGTGAGTCTAACATCACATATTATGAAAGTGTATGAAAGGGTAATGAAGAAAAAATATTATGAAACATTTAATAAAAAATAAAAAATAATTTGTTTAATAAAGGACAACATGGTTTCGTACCCGCGGAAAAAAGTAACACAAACCCAACTGTTTAGTCCCACCGTGAGAACATATTCAAAAATATGAAAAGCGGAAATGAAACAGATGTGGTTTATTTTGACTTTGCAAAAGCTTTTGATAAAGTAGACCATAATATATTAGCGAAGAAAATTAGAAAACACAATATCGTGGATAAAGTAGGAAGATGGTTAAAAGAATTTTTACACAACAGAAAACAGATAGTTATTGCAAACGACGAGAAATCGGATGAAGTCAAGGTAATAATCCGGTGTGCCGCAAGGTACGGTGTTAGCTGCAATACTGTTTATTATTATGATTGAAGACATAGACAATAATGTGAAGGATTCGGTAGTGAGTAGTTTCGCAGATGACACAAGAATAAGTAGAGAAATTACTTGTGATGAAGATAGGAACGCTCTACAAAGAGACCTTAACAAAGTATATGATTGGGCAGAGGTAAATAGGATGGTATTTAACTCTGATAAATTTGAATCAATAAATTATGGAGACAGAGAAAGAAAGCTATATGCATATGGAAGGGACCTAATAATGAGACCATCACAAATAAGGAAGCAGTTAAAGACCTGGTGTGATGATGAATAGGAACATGTTATGCAATGATCAAATAGCAACTCTGTTGGCAAAATGTAAAGCAAAAATGGGAATGTTGTTACGGCACTTCAAACAAGAAAAAGCTGAACACATGATTATGCTTTATAAAAACATGTTCGTAGTCCACTTGAATATTGCAATATGATATGGTACCACACTATCAAAAGGATATTGCACAAATAGAGAGTGTACAAAGGTCCTTTACAGCTAGAATAGAAGAAGTTAAGGACCTAGACTACTGGGAAAGACTACAATTCTTAAAATTATATAGTCTAGAAAGGAGAAGAGAACGCTACATGATATTCAGGCATGGAAACAGATAAGGAATAGCAGAAAATATCATGGAACTAAAAATATCAGAAAGAGCAAGCAGAGGTAGATTAATAGTGCCCAAAACTATACCAGGAAAAATAAGGAAAGCACACAGGACATTAATCCACTACGCACCAGCATCGATAATGCAGCGTCTATTCAATGCGTTGCCAGCTCATCTGAGGAATATATCAGGAGTGAGCGTAGATGTGTTTAAGAATAAGCTCGACAAATATCTAAACTGCATCCCAGACCATCCAAGATTGGAAGATGCAAAATATACCGGAAGATGTACTAGCAACTCTCTGGTAGACATTAGAGGTGCCTCACACTGAGGGACCTGGGGCAACCCGAACAAGATGTAAGGTCTGTAAGGTCTCACTCTCTGTCAAGAGGAGCGAGGAATGTAGCTCGATTTATGGTTCAGTTTGCTTTAAGATTTTCATTGATTGTCGATTTGTGGTGTTATGTTCCCCTTTGATGGCAATATTCGATGTAGATATTTTAATATTTTATTATTTTTTCCTATTCTCGTCTCATTAGTCAGCGTATGGTCTCTCTCTCTCTCTCTCTCTCTCTCTCTCTCTCTCTCTCTCTCTCTCTCTCTCGTTTGGTTATAGTTTTGTTCTTTCTCGTTCTCTGTCTCTCTTTGGACATGATAGGATAAGACAAATTAAAGAGCAAAATATAACCTCTCTCTCTCTCTCTCTCTCTCTCTCTCTCTCTCTCTCTCTCTCTCTCTCTCTCTCTCTCTCTCACTTTTTCTACTAAGTAGTTTTTTAGGTTTTGAGACCTTCTACGACGAATTCCCGCTTTTACCAGACCGCTAAGGTTCGTTGCAAGTTTCATCAATAAATTTTGGAAGGGGTGACGTTAATCCTGCGCCTCAGCTCCTCTCTTTTATCCGGGCTTGAGACCGCCATTAGTATATATACCGATTATTGCAGCTAGTTGCCATAATCATCGACAATTAGATTTACCTTACAAAAACTGGTCCTTAAACTTTACCTGAACAGGAATAAATACATAAACGTGGGATTTGTACCTTAAGAGCCCAGTTCTTATGATCTTGTTTTTATTTATTTTATTTATTTATTTTAATGAAAGAGGTTTGAGAAGTTTCGGGGAAATTCTCATACAGCAGTCAGTAGTCAATAAGTTGAAGTATATAATGTAGTTAGTACTAAAAGTGAGCCTGGGCTTATTGTAGGTGATTGTTCAGAACAGAGTTATTTTTATTATTATTATTATTATTATCATCATCATCATCTCCAGATTTTTTTTATTATTATTATTTGCAGATTTTGCAATGTTCTCAAGATTTTTAAGATTCATTGAGGGCATAAGTAACTGTGATACACACACACATATATACTACATATTTATATACATATATATATACATACACCATATATATATATATATTACATATATATATATATATATATATATATATATACACATACATACATACATACATACATACATATACTATATATACATACATATATATATATATATATACATACATACATACATACATATATATATATACATATACATATATATATATATGTTATATATATGTTAATAATATCATTATATATATATACATATATATACATACACACACATATATATATATATATATATATATAGATATATATAATATATATATATATCAAAGTGTCCCAAGAAGGGAGTCATGATACGAGATTTAAAAGGCCAAGTTTATTGCATATGATACGTTTCGCACATACATATGTGTGCATCATCAGTCTGTGAATAAAATACAAAGACATATTATAGAAAAATCATATAAAATTACAAGGAATTCACAATTTTAATTTTAAATAAAGTTTAAAAAAGATTAAAAAGAGCAGTAAAATAAAAAGAGAAACTACTAAAAACACCAACCGCCCATGATCAGAGGTGAAGATGGAATGAGTTACAGTTGGCAGAGAGAAGCGACGACAACTATGCCAGGTACAAAGGTAAACGAGGGACAAATTACCGTTTAAATGAGGGCAGCAGTCTTTTAATGTATAACGACTCCAGCGTTGTTAGTTGGTCAGATGTTTAACATAATCAATTATTGTAAAATGTAATTTTTGAATTTCAGTCTTGCATATTATAGAGTGGATAAAACAACCATCTTCACTTCTGATCATGGACGGTTGGTGTTTTTAGTAGTCTCTCTTTTTATTTACTGCTCTTTTGTTTTTTTATCTATTTCAGACTTTCTTTTCAAATTGTGAATTCCTTGTAATTTTATATGATTTTCTATGATGTCTTTGTATTTTTTGATTCACAGACTGATGATGCACATAGATGTATGTGCGAAACGTATCATATGCAATAAACTTGGCCTTTTAAATCTCGTATCATGGACTCCTTCTGGACACACACACACACACACACACACACACACATATATATATATATATATATATATATATATATATATATATATATATATATATATATATCCATGTATAGCATCTGGAACCTACATGGTTCATATTCTTTTTTGTATTTCATAAGAACAAGTAACATTATTTTTTGCATTTCATAAGAACAAGCAACATTCTTTTTTGCATTTCATAAGAACAAGTAACATTCTTTTTTTGTATCTCATAAGAACAAGTCATATTCTTTTTTGTATTTGAGAAGAACGAGTAACATTATTATTATTATTATTATTTTGTATTTGCTTAGAGTAATTCAATCCGATCTGACACACCGAAATAAGCAAAGCCACCGAAGGGCCTCGGCAGTCAGCAAGTCGCCTAAGCAAAGGGCTCCCCCCCCCTTCCTTATCCTCCCCGGGAGGAGGAACCCGGGGCCGAAAATATGATATTCCTGAACTTGATAGTTCATTAAGCAGGGTGATGGGACCTATTAGGAGACGGGGTGTGTTGAAGGAGGAAGGGGAGGAGGTGGTAGGAGAGGGAAAAGGAGAGGGAGGGGAGGGGTTGGAGAGGGAATAGGAGGAGGTGGGGGTAGGAGAGGGAAAAGGGGAGGAGGAGGGGGTAAGAGAGGGCAAGGATGTGGGGGTGTAAGAGGAGGGGGAACCCAGGGAGGTAGGAGAGGATAAGGAGGTGGTTTGGGGCAGAGGAGAAGGAGGGGTGGGCGTAGGCGAGGAACAGGAGGAGGTGGGGGTAGGAGGGAAACAGGAGGTTGGGTAGGGGGGGGGGGGGGGGAAGGGGGCTGAGGAGGAGAGACCTCGAAGGAACGAAAAGTGTCTGTTTACGTGATTATTGCTCGGATAAGTTGTTTTCCAATTTTTTCCTTGCGTGTATTTTTTTCTTGAAGGGGGGCGGGGACCCGTGGGGTTGGGGGTAGGGGAAGGGAAGGGAAGGGGGAAGGATTTGGGTAATGCTCATTTCGGGAACCGGGATTGGATTGGGAATACTTTTTTTTCTCGAAAGTTTTTGCTTTGCTTTCTTTTCATGTGGAGTTGGAATTTCGTAAACAGGAACGATATTTGAAATTAGCGACGTAAAATGCTCTCTCCCGGAAGCTGCGTTGGAGTCCCCATTTAAGAGAGGTTCACTCACATATAATTATGTATGTAGATATATATATATATATATATATATATATATATATATATATATATATATATATCGTAGAATTTCACTTATAATTGTATATATTTATCTTACTATAATGGACGTTATGTCTGTCCGTCCGTCTTCTGATGGGCATGAAACTTGGCAGGGTTATAGTGGGGACCCCTTAGATGGTTTATAATGGGGTTTCATCCTACCTCCCTCCCCCCTGCTCCCAAGGGGTTGGGGGTGAGAAGGGATTCCCTGAAACGGAGCTGGTTATGCCCGTATATTGCTAGTATGTATAATTGTATAAATTCTTCACTACATGAATTCCCAATATTCTTTTATTGACATAAAAACTGGAATATGAATTTAGGATAAAACATATAGCAAAATTTTGATGAAGGATGGTACCAGGATTGATTTTTTTTTTTTTTTTTTTTTTTAGTATGGCCTGATATTTCTTGACTTGTGTGTTTGGAGAGAGAGAGAGAGAGAGAGAGAGAGAGAGAGAGAGAGAGAGAGAGAGAGAGAGAGAGAGAGAGACTTATTTTTCATGATCAGTCAAGTTACGAGTCAGTTGTTTTTTTTTATACAAAATATTATTTCGCTACATTTCATTCTGTGACTAAATATATTTAAAATTACTTACAAAAGTAACTACGAAACGCGAGAAACTATTTATATACTTTTTTTTCTCTCTTCACAGGTAAGCTTGGATTTCTACTCTGTCGGTGTCTTTGGTTAGAGAGGAGGAGGTAAGTTGGCCACTCAACCTTATCCTCTTTAATTTGCGTTCGTTTTCATAAATCATCACTCACGGTCCACGTTTTTTGGTTAGCGATATAGTGGCAATAATATTGAAATTAAGGAAACCACTGCAACAGTGACAATGATCGAGGGGAACTACTGAATACTGAGTGAGCTCATCTGCCTTAAAAAGTCTGTTGTGCTTATCTCACTTACCTGATCCGTGCTTGATTTTGCTCAGAGAGAGAGAGAGAGAGAGAGAGAGAGAGAGAGAGAGAGAGCGAGAGACTTCCCCTTCAGTAATCTTGTACTTAAAGCATTTTTTCTGCGTGTGTGAGAGAGAGACAGAGACTTCCCCTTCAATAATTTTATCCTTAAAGGGTTTTTTCTGTGTTAGAGAGAGAGAGAGAGAGAGAGAGAGAGAGAGAGAGAGAGAGAGAGAGAGAGAGACTTCCCCTTCAGCAATCTTGTCCTTAAAGCATTTTTTTCTGTGAGAGAGAGAGAGAGAGAGAGAGAGAGAGAGAGAGAGAGAGAGAGAGACTTCCCCTTCAGCAATCTTGTCCTTAAAGCATTTTTTCTGTGTGAGAGAGAGAGAGAGAGAGAGAGAGAGAGAGAGAGAGAGAGAGAGAGAGAGAGAGAGAGGAGGTCATTGCACACACATATTCATTAAGCTGATGGAGGATGGGTCCTCGAGAAAAGGAAATTGTCCTACGAAAGGTCACGAATCCATCAACCTTTTGCTGGCACCTATTTCCACATACCCTGCATCTTTACCTCTCCCCCCTTACCCCATTCTCAAACCCCCCTCCCCCAACCCCTGTCCGGCCGATGAAACCCTCCTTCTTCCCAGACATCTTTCTTTAGTCATCTGATTGGATCAGATTTTATGAAACGCAAGGGCGTGCGTGAATCCGTAAGGAGAGGGTTTTGAGAATTTAAGTCTTTTTCTCTGTCATACAGGGTGTCCATAAAGTCTCAGTACAATTACAAGTATATATTGCTCAGAATGGTACTGGGACTTTATGGACACCTTGTATATTTATGGTTAACTGAGCCTGTAAATTTTTTATTCGCAGTCACAGGAATATGTTTTTAGGCTTCTTAAAGAATAAGGCGGCTAATCTTTGTGCAGCGAATACCTAATATTTTTCTGTACTCGAATAGATACATGTTAAGTTTTGCAGTAAGCTGCTTAAAAGCATCATGAAACGTGGTCTTGTGACGACTACAATTCTGCAGTTTTTAGGCTTTGCAGTTATTGCTTGGCTGGGTAGCATTTGCTTGCGAGATCCGTAATTGATTACTTGGTTGATTTCATGGAGAGTGATATAGTTTTGAAGCGCCTTTTTATTTCAATTATTTATTTGTTGAGATTCGTGTTCAGATGTGGTATTATGAGTTCAGATCGTGATATCATATTAGCTGTCTATTAGGGATTATACACACACACACACACACACACACATATATGTGTGTATATATGTATATATATATATATATATATATATATATATATATATATATATATATATATATATATAGTATATATATATATATACATATATAAGTCGAGCTACAAATGTCCTTTAATATCTCTTGCGGTGGCGGGGTTGGCTAAGGCTTCACTGCCAGTCCTGGAATTGAAGAGGTCGATGGTTCGTGCCTGTCGGCCGGCAATTCTATTATCGCTGAATAAATTCCCCTTCGGTTAAACATATATGAAAGTATATTAATTCCGAGGTAGAGCGAATTAGATATTAAAGGACATTTGTAGCTCGATATATGTATATGTATCACGGTAATATGATATATGACATATATATATATATATATATTATATATATATATATATATAATATATATATATATATATATATAGATATATATATATATGTAAACCTATGTATGTGTGTGTTCCTGTGTGCCCCGGTGAAGTGTATCTTTTCTCCATACTTGTTTGAGATGTATTGGCCTCAGATTGTCCTTGTACCGAAACTTTTACACTATATTTCAGTACTTATGCTTGGTTCATCTCCTTAAGGGGGAAAAAAATTTTAGTCTTACTCCCTTTACACAAGCGTGCTTGCAACAGTCGTATGCATTGTTGCTCTTAAAAAAAAAAAAGCAAAACTTTTGCCTTACAATATCTTACAATTACAGCTCCTCCTGGAACGCACCGCCGCGCCGCCACATATTCTGGAAAAAAAAAAAAAGTTTGTATCCTCAGCAGCAAGAAGACCTTAACGCTGGTCACGCGTTCCAGCTCTGCTGATTAACTTGACCCTTATTCGCTGAGGCGATAAGGGTGAGATTCCTACTTGGAATTCATGGGTTAGTCTGAGAAGGGCTCCGTCCCCCTAGCTCTTGCTTGTTTATCTTAAAAAGCCCGACGCTTTATGCCCCGAGGTGGATTCTCTCTCTCTCTCTCTCTCTCTCTCTCCTCTCTCTCTCTCTCTCTCGAGGGTTTTATTTTCATAATAGGTAATTGTTTGTATGTTGCTCTTCGACACAAGAGCTTCAGCCCAGGTTACATGAAGATTGAAATAATAATAATTTGTATTGATTTAAATGAGAAATAGGTTGTTTTCCCCATCAATTTTGATAAAATTGTAAAAGATATATATAGTCTCGCCTTTGTTACGGGAATGTTAACGAATATTTCGTGGGTTTAATAATTGGCTAGAAGTAATTGTATAATGACTTAATTTTACTATTAAATTTGCATATTATATCCTTGTGCTACACGTAGCCATAATTCATTTGCATATCTAACGCGTTTTATCAGTTACATCATAAGCATTGGAGGCGTTTAAGGAATTTTGTAGATTATTTTATTGTGTCTCTTATCTTAGCACCTTTTACAATCCGCATTGTAAATCATGATAAGTGAGTACTCGAGAAATATTGTTCACTCGTTACGTAACCGTGAAGCAGCCTGAGGCGTGTTACTTTGAAAATAAAATATAAAATATGAATGAAAAAAATATCACTTAATGTTGCATTAATAAGCCGCTTCGTTCTCTACCAATACCCGCAGTACATCCGTAACGCTTGTCAATAAAAATCAACTTAAAAACGCTTTTAAATTCGAATTATCATGACTAATGAATCTACTCATTATTTTTTGAGTTATGCATTTAATATTTGAAGCCCAACGTGCATCGTTTTGCCGTTGCAGTGCCAAGTGTTGCCGTAGCAATGGAGGACTCTCTTTCCAGGATTCTGGAAGAGTAGGCAGTAACTGGAAAATCACTTATCCAGAAATAGGAACTAGAGGTGATGATTGTGTCTGCGAGAAAGGATTACATATTTTATATATATATATATATATATATATATATATATATATATATATATATATTATATATATATGTAGAGAGAGAGAGAGAGAGAGAGAGAGAGAGAGAGATTTGTATATGTATATACATACATATATGTATAATTTAATGAGGGAAGCATACATAACTGGAGGTAGCGAGTTCAAATTGGGCTGAGATAGCGAGCGAGGCCATATTCTTTGCTGAACAGTGTATTAAAATCTCCCATTCGCGCGTACATATATACATAAATACATACACACGTACATTAGTGTGTGTGTGTGTGTGTGTGTTTGGCAAGCAGCCACGTTAAGTGATTGCATGCCTTTAAACCATATCGAAAAGAGTGGATAATTGCGCGACTAAAACGCTCTGCCATTAAACCAGATATACAGTTAGGGAAAACGACCCGTAATCACCCGCGCTTATTGAGTGAAACTAATATTTGGTAATTCATATTTCTGTGACCTGAGGCCAGAAATGCTGAATCGATGCAGGAGGAGGAGGAGGAGGAGGAGGAGGAGGAGGAGGAGAGAGAGCGTTAATATCCGTAGTAATTAAGTGTTAATTTGTGGACTGCGGTCGGCCTTTAATATCTCTGGGGGTTCGAATTTCCAATTTGCTGCTGATGATGATGAGTTCGTCGGAGGAATATTTTTTATTTCTCAAGATGAGAAATTGGTGGTGTTTGTTTTGTCGTCCTTCTAACGGATATTTTGTCGCCTCTTGCTTTTTCGACCTTTCTTCTACTTCGTGTTTTTCACAGTTCTTTTGGGTAGCTCTGTATTATACATTGCAATCGCAAAGGTACAGGTTTGATTAATATCAAAAGAGAGATGATATTACGACGTACAGCTATCTTTTTTTAATCGAAAGGATTAATGAATATTATCGTGGAACACTTTCGTTTTCTGCAGTTCTCTCTCTCTCTCTCTCTCTCTCTCTCTCTCTCTCTCTCTCTCTCTCTCTCTCTCTCTGTCATAACTTGAAATCGCCTAGGTACAAGCTTTAATAGCATCTAAACAGGAAATATGGTTGAGATTGACTTCTTGCTTATTGAGTTAGATCTTCAAATACTTACATTTTCTGCAGTGCTCAAGAAATAGCCTCTCTCTCTCTCTCTCTCTCTCTCTCTCTCTCTCTCTCTCTCTCTCTCTCTCTTCTTCCGCTGGCGGTACCGCTCTCGTTTCTCTGGCAAGAGGGCCCGAGTTCAATCGCGTGTTAGGACGAGGAGAGAGAGAGAGAGAGAGAGAGAGAGAGAGAGAGAGAGATATGGGAGGTCCTCTTCTCGAGGTTACGGTCACTTTAGGGATGAAACATTTATGTCCCATTAATAATTTTCATATTTTGTCTACAACCGGAGGAGGTTCTCTCTCTCTCTCTCTCTCTCTCTCTCTCTCTCTCTCGTGTCGACTAGCAATCGTTCACTGTTTTGTTCTTTATTCTCGCTATATTTCGGTTAGGAAGGTACCTTTTTTTTTCCAGGTATTCAGAACGAAGCTTTTTTTTTTTATTATTTTCATAAGTTATGACTTGTTACTCCTTTTTTCATTGAGGACCAATTGCGTTGGGTATCGACGTTTATATATATATATATAATATATATATATATATATATATATATATATATATATATATATATATATAGTATATATGTATGTATGTATAGTTGTATAGATAGATAGATAGATACTGATACTGACTGATTAAGGGCGAAACACTACCTTGGAGATCGCGGACCCTAAAAAAAAAAACTCTCTCTCAAATGGCTTCTGGGCAAATGACCCAAGTTTACCCCACACGTGACCTCACTAATCAGGGCTCCTTTTTTATTTTTTTTATTTTATTTTATTTTAACTTTTTTTTTTAGTCGAATTTTCCAAATTGGCAAAAGTCCCTATTATTAACGAATCGGGAGCAGCTGTCGAAGGAACAAAAAAAAAATAAGTCAAAGGTGCCTCCTCTGGCAAGGGGCAGTTTGGCCTTAATGGAGAGAACAAGAAGAAGAAGAAGAAGAAGAAAAATCCTGAGTCTATGATGGTCGGGTTGCTTTCTTCTCAAGGCACGATGTCCGGGGGAGGAGGTTGGGGGGGGGGGGGGTCGGAAAGGGGATTTGGACAAAGAGAGAAGGGGGTTTAGTGGTAAACCCATAAAAGAGGCCTGGGTGGGTCTATTACTGTCTTTCACCGCCACCTCACATTTTAGCGAGAGAGAGAGAAGAGAGAGAGAGAGAGAGAGAGAGAGAGAGAGAGACTTTGCCTTGGCCACGAGGAAAGCGATAATACTTCAGTGTGTTAAGATTTATTTTCCTTTTGCGAATGACGCGATATTTTTTTTCCTGACGAGAGAAAGAGAGAGAGAGAGATTAACGACCGGAGAGGTAAAAGAAGCCCATTAAAGCTGCTCGTTGAATGTGATCTCAAAAAAAAAAAAAAAAAGAGAGCAGAAGAATGCTGACGAAGTCAGAGACTTGGAACTGCAACTGACAAGCCGAGCTGATATAAAAAAAAAGTAAAAAAAAAAGGCAAATAATAACCGAAAATCAAAACGAAAAGTGAAGAAATGAACGAAGAAATATGAAGCGAAGAGAGAAGCAGAAATGGATCGTAACATTTGATTTGAGAAACTGGACTTGGTGAGGGATAAAAACGAAGGAAAATGAAAAGGAGAGAGAGAGAGAGAGAGAGAGAGAGAGAGTATTGGAACAGGGAAGCCGAATGAGGGAAGAGACGCAGGGGTAAAGGAACTAAGGAATGCATGATATATATATATATATATATATATATATATAATATATATATATATATATATATATATATATTGGTGTATATTGACATTCTTGTAACAGGAGAAACGAGAAATGGGGAAAAAAGTAGAGAATTAAAGATTGCCGATAAAGACACGGTTGAAAAGAACGTGATGTCGCGGTAAACAACGGGGAGTGGAAGAGAAGAAATAAAGGAAGACTGAAAAGAAAATAAATGAAAATGACCGAGTTGAATGAGGAGAAAGAATGAAATGAACAGCAGTGATTAAGTTGAATGATGATAAAAAGCCACGAATTAAGAACTTAGGTATATTAGTTTAACCAGACCACTGAGCTGATTAACAGCTCCCCTAGGGCTGGCACGAAGGATTAGATGTTTTTTTTAGTGGCTAGGAACCAATTGGTTTCTTAGCAACGGGACCTACAGCTTATTTTAGGACCCGAACCACATTATATTTAGAAATGATTTTTTAATCGCCAGAAATAAAGTTCTCCGATTCCGAAACCTACTAGTCCAGTGAGGAACTACGAAGAAGAACCGATAAAGGTTTTCACATATTCCGATCATATTTCGAGATGAGAGTAATGTGAGCTAAATGCAAAATAAAGCGTTGAATTTGACAGACCCAAAAACTAATGCGGAGAGACACCCACGAGAGAAGAACTAAAAAACAGATAAGAGTAATTCAATCATTCTTGGTGAAGTAAAACATAAAGTAATGACGAGAAGCCCGACGCAGGGAAAAATATTTTAGCTGGAATTAGGAAGAGAGGAAGGACGAAATTGGAAAGCTCGTATTCCGAAATTGGCCGAGTGGGAAAATGGAATGGAAGTATGAACGGGGAAATTATTTTTAAGCATTTATCTATAATGCTGTATGAAACTCTTAGCCACGTCCCGTGAAACTTCCAGCCGGCCGTGGTGGCCTCTGCTGTTGCGGTGCCAGACGCAGAATGTGGCTAAATTAAACCTTTACATTAAATGAAAACCACGGTGGTTAGAGGGCTGCAATTTGGTATGTTTGATGATTGGAGGGTTGATGATCAACATAACAGTTTGCAGCCGTTTGGCCTCAGTAGTTTTCAAGATATGAGGGCGGACAGAGGAGAAATTCTCGAGAGAGAAGACGGTGGTAATAAGAATGGAAATGGAAATATAGAAGCTGATAAGTGTGCAGAGGACCAAAAAAAAAAAATAAATAAATAAAAAAATAAAAAAAAAAAAAAAAAAAAAAAAAAAAAAAGTGCTGGAATCAGATGAAAGGGGAAAATAAAAGTGTGCATAATAAAAGGAGCGTTGAAGAAACGGATAATGTTACTGGAATAGAAATAAGCGACGATAAAGGAAGGAAAACGCTCGTTAAATGCCGTTGCAGATGGCGCGCATAATGACGGGGAAACATATAAGTCAAAATATTCTGATTTTATGTGGAATTCTTTTGTGTATGTGTGCATTTGTGTGTGCGTGTGAGGAACTGAAGCTTTGCCGGTATTTTTCAGGGAATGCTTTTAGGAAAATTAAATGCCTGGAATGTTACACATTTAAGTTTACGAAGCATTACTCCGCGAGGTTATTTACCGCTTGAAAATTCCCCCTCCCAAAATTGCTATGTTATATTACGGTATTGGAATTTATTGGTGAGGAACCGACGAATATTAGTATATGTGTTCGCTTTGAGGAGATGGGTTTTCTAAAAATGCATCATATAGGGGGAATTCTGTTTGTGAATTCATCGTTCCTGAGGGAATTTCCAATTCGAAAGTGGGCGATGTCCAAGAAAGCTCTTATTTGTAAATTTATTTATTTATTTTATTTGATTATTTATTTATTTATTTATTTATTTTAAAAAATTTTCAGGTTGGGATGCTGGTTTCTATTTTTCTAACGTCCAAATTTCTTCATAAAGGAACGATATCCAAGAACATTCCATTTCTAAATTCATTACTTGGGCAACTTTTTTGTTTTTTTGTTTATTTTTTAAATTTCAGGGTGGATTTTTTAAATACAGGTCCCAAATTCTTCCTTAGGGAACAGTCATATCTAAATTCGTCTTTATACTCTTAAGAAAATTCTAATTGTTTATTCTTTTAACACTTATCTGGAGGCAATTCTTTATTCGTAATGCATTATATGAGAATAAATATATATATATATATATATATAGTATATATATATATATATGTATATATATATATATATATATATAGATAGATATATATTATATATATATATATATATATATATATATATATAAACTCGTTGCCCCAATAGGCTAAGTAGGATGCCCGCTGAGTTCCCCCTAAAAAACTTGTGTCTAATGTTATCCTAATGAATATTTAATGCGCTTTGTTTTGCAAAAGACTCTCTCCTCTCTTGAATGAACAATCCCCAAGACCCTCAGCAGATACGGGAGAGCGCATGCGATGATGGTGTCTGGGGGGGGGGGGGGTCATTAGGGAAAGAGGGAGGAAGTCTCCGGTTGGGTATCTCGGGGGGGGGGGGTGTGTGGGAGGATTGAGACAGGATGTGTATGCTTTTCGTGAAAGGGTGCTATGTCTTGGTTGGTGGTGTGTGTGTGTGTGTGTGTGTGTGGGGGGGGGGGGGGATGATAAGGAGATAAGCTGGGGTTACTTTTAGGAAAGGGGTAAGTTGAAGATATCAGGGAGAGACAATAAATACCTTCTCTCTCTCTCTCTCTCTCTCTCTCTCTCTCTCTCTCTCTCTCTCTCTCTCTCTCTTGAGTTGAAATGATCAGAGAGGGGAGGACAGATTGGAACCATTTTGTGTGTGTGTAGGGGGTGGGGTGGTGGGGAAGTGGATTCAGCAAGAGCAGGGGAAAAAACGGAAAGGGCTAGACGGAATAATGGATATACTTCTGGCGAATTACTCTATCCTCGTCAAAGAATTTATCGATCATTGGTTTGGGCGAAATTTTCCTCCCCTCTTCCTCTGCGGGGAAAATGGCTGTGAGGAGATAAGGCCTCCGCTATCTGCTTCTTCTGCTGCCTTTTGCTTTTCCTGCAGCTGAGCGTTGTATCCTTTTTCTGGTAATGGCCATCGGGAGGGTCCACTTCGCGTTGATGATTTGTCTTGTCCAAGAATTCGAGGTTAAGAATGCGTTCTGATATCCCTTCAAATTTTGAGGCTCGGCTATATAGAACTATATTTTTACTGACTGTAAATCTATATATTAGTTTCCCTTCAATTTTTGAGAGATTCGGTTATGTAGAATCATATTTCTACTGACTATAAATCTTTATGTTCATTTCCCTTCAATTTTTGAGAGATTCGTTTTATAGAATCATATTTTTAATGACTATAAATCTGTATTTTTATTCCCCTTCCATTTTTGAGAGATTCGGTTATATAGAAGCATATTTTTACTGACTATAAATCATATTTTGATTTCCATTGAATTTTCGAGAGATTCGTTTATATAAAATAATATTTTTACTGGCTATAAATCTATATATTTATTTCCCTTCAATTTT
>NC_061095.1:17964145-17991645 GCF_015104395.2 Macrobrachium nipponense | reverse complement strand
TTTGTTTTTTTATGTCGCGTTTTTTTTTATGATGGCGGATTTCGTGATTTGTTTGTGTGGGTAAGTAATGTTTTTTTTTATGTCGGTTCGGTTTTTGCCAATTCAAGTTATCATATATATAGATAATATATATTATATATATATATCTATATATAATATCATATTATAAGAATGTCGATGTTTCTGACGATAGTTATTGACGGAATTCACCCTAGTAACAAATTTTCCGTCAAGAATTTGAAGATTTCATCGAAGAATTCCAATTGAGTATTCGAGAGGATTCTCTGAAGAATTTTTTATGATCTCGGTTCTTTGACTAATTCAGTTCGTATTATTACACTTGTTCTGGAACTGGATAATGGTGTTTACTTGTACTAAACATACTATTTTAAATTACGTGTCTTTTATTTACGTGTTTTAGATGTTTTTTTTCACTTGTGCACTTTATATATATATATATATATATATATATATATATATATATATATATATATATATATATATATTACACACTCCTTGTATATATTTTTATATGAATGCAACAGGATCTTTTATATAATAATATGTATGTTCGTTGATCTAATAATATTCCTTAGGACAAGGCCATCAACTACCGGTCACGTAAACCCTCATTCTTTCCCTAGAAGATTACAATACATTTTTTATGAAGTAACATCTACCTGCCTTCCCTGAGCAATTTGTAAGGTCACCTATCCATTATTCCTGACTTGGATACCCGTTAGGTAGGCCACGCCCCCTTATGAAAAATCGCAAGGCTTTTGATTGGATCTTGACAGTGAAGTACTGCATACGAGATGGGAAGTGACTCAATTTCTGCTAGGCTTCCTGAAGACTTTCCTGTGTGAAATTTCGTGATTTTTTTATTTAAATTTTTTTTTGTACTTTGTAATAAAGTGTTTTTCGGGAAGACCCTCTTAAATGCGTTATTCTACGAAAAAGAAATATTACGGTGTAGGAGAACTTGTAATATGTGTGACTGTCAGTGTTAATTTTAGATACAGGTAGAAAAATGTATTCAAGTCGTAAAATTCTTCTCTCTCTCTCTCTCTCTCTCTCTCTCTCTCTCTCTCTCTCTCTCTCTCTCTCTCTCTCTCTCTCTCGTCAAGAGCAGAATTATCTACCGTATGGGTTATTCGTGATTGTAAAAGATATTTCTTGTTACACGAAAACAGAACAGGGTCGTAAATTCAAATTAATCCTTAAACGAGTGAAAGCTAATTATGAGATATGGGAGTTAGTTACTTTTTTTATATGTTGTGATAGGAAGGGAATAAGGTCGATGGACCCACAGCCTCAACCTTGGGAACAAAAACAGCTCAAAAATTGACGACATCACGTTATGGAACGACCGTGTCTACGATGGGAAAAAATGTGTTAATTACAGTACAATGTACAGGCGTGTCCATAAAGTCCCAGTACCATTACGAGCAATAAATACCTGCATTGGTACTGGGACTTTATGGACAGCATGTATATGTATGCCAGCAAGAGTACATAACCGCGCGGCGCGCGCGCGCACACACACACACACACACACCACACACACACACAGACATATATATATATATATCTATGTATGACCGAGGTGGTCAACAGTACCTGGTGGTTAATCGACTTAGGTTGTCGCTGTGAGGATAGAGAAGGGTATGGCGCTACTTCTCTCTCTCTCTCTCTCTCTCTCTACTCATATGATATAATATATATACTATATATATATATATATATATATATATATATATATATATATATATGTATATTCGCGTCTGTGTGTGAGCTTGCTTGCTTGCTTGCCGTTTGTACGACTAAATGCGTTTTATTATGTGTATGTTGTATATATATTATATATATATATAATATATCTATTATATATATTAATATTATATATGCGTTGAACCATTATTATTCCCCAGCTTATTCAATTCACTGAAAGGGCACGAAACAACTTTTCCCTTCGGTGGACAATGGAACGAGGAATGGTCCATAAAATCATTTTGATATAAATGGTCCCCGTGCCGGCTCACTGTTGACATTTTCGAAGGGACGTCGGAGTAAACACATATTTTCATATGCATCAGTCTCTGTAAATAGAGAGTGGACTGTGAAAGCGTCTGTTTGCTTCGTTGGCATTATAAATATATATATATATATATATATATATATATATATATATATATATATATCATACATATATACATATATATATGCATATCACACACACACACACACATATATATATATATACATAGATATATACACCACACACACATAATAATATATATATATACACACACGCGTGTTTGCATGTAAGTGTTTTTGAGCAAGGAAATACCAATCACCATGTTGTTTGCAATTTTGCTAATTGCAATCGTCTGTCTCCTTTATTTGTGCATTTTGCAATCTCGTGGTAGTTTCTTCAGGCTGCGTTGGTTCAAGTTACGTTCATAATTACGGTTGGTTTCGTAGCTACATGACGAAACGAATATTGTAAGATTATTTCTGCGCATCTCTGCCAGCGAGGCTCCATGATATGGGCACTTGCGCAAACAAAGACTTAAGTTTTTCTATTTATCGTGGTTTTGCCCATTTTCATATTGTATCTTGTAAAATAAGAATAAAAATGTAAGTAAAACCGAAGAATTTTGAGCCATCAGCCTTTACTTCCCGTTCTTTCGTTACAGAAACTCACTTCAAAAAAAAAAAAAAAAAAAAAAAAACTTGCATATTCCCCCACCTAGCCATTGACGAGGCGCGCATCTATTGATGAAATGCACCCCTCTGGTTAGCAAGAGAGAGAGGAGGAAGAGGAGAGAGAGAGAGAGAGGAGAGAGAAGAAGAGGGGAGAGAGAGAGAGAGAGAGGGGTGGAAGAGGCTACACCTTATGAATATTGAACACCACTTTTAATGTGCCATTGGCTAAGCTGGTCACAGGGCCTGGACAGAGACCAGGGCGATTTTCTCGTTGATCAAATAATATTTTGGTGTCATTGAATGTTGATTCGGGGGGGAGTGGGGGTTGAGGTGTGGGAGAGGGGATTTCGGGGCCTTCGCATGATTAGTTTTGTGCGTGGTAATGCCATTCATTGCCATGCATTACTGGAGATTGGTGGCACAGGTGTAATATATATCTGGCACTGGTCATTTTGTAATGTGCTTGGAATGGTTAGATTTTAGGTTATCTTTATTTTTTTTTTTATAGTTCCCATTTACTGGCACATGTCTTTCTTGTCGATTTATAGAAAGCAGTAGCTTTCGAATATTCTACTTAGTAATAATTCCTTGGTTGAGTGGTTTAAACAGTTTAAAACTAAACAATTAAAGTTACTAATGCTTTTTTTTGGACAATGTCAAGCCTGCACAAGTTCGAAATTTATTGTCCACAAACTTCTAGAATCAATTTCAGACCAGATAAACTTTTGATGCAAACATCCCAGGCATTTCAAACCAAACAAATAGAGTATTAGTACATTGTTGACAGTATGAAGTTTGCACAAATTGAAAATTATTGTTTACGTTTCGTCCTTTTGGTGACATATTGGAAGTTGCACGTTCGACTATTCCGAAAAAAAAAGGCAGGAGGTCCAAAATTCAACAGTGCTTACAGTGGGTGAAATTGCTGCATGCAGCCTTTTGCGGATTATGCTGTTCTCAAGCTTGCTCTGCTGTGAAGCCTGTGCTGATTTTGAGCCTATTGCTTTGAAGTTTAGCGTTGCTGTGACGATACAAATTCATTTTGGTCTCAGTAAGCACGAGGGTTTGGATTATTTGTTCTGGAGAACTTGTATTATTATTTTGTAGGCTTACAAGGTTCATGTTTGCATCATATGTCTACGTTGGTCTTTCTTGTCCCTTGTGTCAGTCTGTATCAAAATATGCTGCTTATTTTATTGATGAATTTATTGTATTTTTCTAAATCTAAGTGTAATTTACATTTTCCTGTCGTGGGTTCTCTAAATTAAGCTGGGTGGAGTGTGTGCCCGCATTTATTATATTTTTGTTCGTCAGTGGGTAGCATTTACTAACCTAATTAACTGCTTCATAATTGAATGCAACATATTCAACATAAAAACAGCTTTTTGCTCTGTGAGTGTATGCATATTTGTTCACAAATATATATATATAATATATATATATATATATTATATATATATATATATATATGTATTGTATATATATATATGTATATATATATATATATGTATGTATGTATGTATGTATGTGTATATATATAATATATATATATATATATATTATATATATATATATATATATATATATATATTTGCCTTTTGAAATTAATTTGCCCTTGCTGTCATGTTCACAGCTGTCCATTTGCCACGAAAGAGGATCAGTCTGCTTTTGTGCTTAGAAAATAGTAATTGCAGATTATATTTCCATAAAATGTAATAATGAATATCTTGCGTCACTTCGTCACCATTCCGTTGTCCCGCGTTTTTATTGTTCTTTGTTTAATATGATACCTTAGCTTGTTATTTTTATTATTTTGGTTTTTTTTTGTAAGGAGAATAAACAGAGTTTTAATTGTCTCTTTATAAACATCTTAGATTACCAGTTGACCCATATTGCAAGCTGCAAGAAAAGTTTTATCGTAATTTGAATATGTTTTATTGCTTTTGTTTGTTTGTTAGTTTGAGCTGTAATAACTATTGGCTCACGTAGTTATAAATCTCTTAGATTATCCTTGGCCCTTATTGTCAGCAGCTCGGGTGAGCCCTAAATACGAGAACCTTGAGAATATAGGAATCAATGGGATACTACCATTGTTTTCCTTTAATGCTGGGCGAGTTCTACCTGTAGGCCTCCTCCTCCTCCTCTTCTTCTCTCCCACTTCAGAACTCGACATCGTTGCTCCCATGTGGATTTAATATTAAAACTGTTTCGCCCACCCACGCTTCTTATTTGAGCTAGCTTACTCTCTCTCTCTCTCTCTCTCTCTCTCTCTCTCTCTCTCTCTCTCTCTCTCATTGACGTTAACTCCGAAAATACAAAAACAAGCATAGTGATCAAAGGTCATAGTACTTCTCTCTCTCTTCTCCTCTCTCTCTCTCTCTCTGTCTCTCTCTCTCTCTCTCTCTCTCTCATTCACTTAATCAGATCAGAAATAAAAAATAAACTTGTAATCAAAGGTCATAGTTACGTAGCAGTCCATAATGGCACGTGATGTTAATCCAATTACTTAAAGGAGATGCTGGTCATTATAAAGACATTAACGTTTATGCGGTTACGGTGTAAAAAAATATCTTCCTAAGGTTGTTCTGTTCTTCGTAATGATATTGCATTATAATGCCATTGCATTATCGATATTTCCAACGTAGGTTTGTATTCGGGTGAGATTTTGTTGCAACTCTTAATTGTCAGGTTTAATTCCGTTCTGGCATTTCATTTCTTTAAAGATCTCTGGCCTCTCTCTTCACCTTTATTTTGATGGCCTATTTTAGGTGTTTGAATTGAATAAAGTCCTCGCAGACGGATTGCATTTCGACTTGAAGTTTTATTTTTTCATTTTAAGAAAAGAATGAAAGCCATAAAAAAAGAAAAATAAAATTGATTTCGGTCCAGTTATAACCGTGTAAGGTTCTCGCAGAAGGATTGAATTTCTGTCCGAAGCTCTTTTTACGTAAGATAAAAATGAAATAAGAAAAATAATATTAATTTAAGTAGAATATTCAGGTTGATCGCGTAAAATAGCCGATGTCATGTTTGATACCTTTACGGTGGTCCGAAGTTCGATTCTCGGCTCGGCCAACGCGGAATCAGAGGAATTTTTTCTGGTGATAGAAATTCATTTCTCGATATAATGTGGTTCGGATCCCACAATAAGCTGTAGGTCCCGTTGCACAGGTGGCCAGTTGGTTCCTAGCCACGTAAAAAATATCTAATCCTTGGGTCCAGTTCTAGGAGAGCTGTTAATCAGCTCAGGGGTCTGGTAAAACTAACATATGCTTTACTTTGTACGAGAAAAGCAATGAATGAAATTGTTGATTTTGGTCCGAAACCAGTATCGAGTTCTTGAAAAAACCGTAAGGAATGAATAGTGAATATGAATATTTATTCTCAATTTTCCGTAGACTATCAAAAGTGTGCTTCTTAAATTTTGACAGATTGTAGGATTCTACAGGATTGGTACAAGAGTCTAGGTTTAACCTTGTATTCTTACTCTTCTTTGTATTTACTCTCTCTCTCTCTCTCTCACACACACACACACACAGAGTAAAGATCAAGCTTAATCCAATGTGGTAAACGCGCCTCCTTCATTATTGATAAAGTAAAACCTTCAATTCAGTTCAAAGGGACTTTGAAAGGAGGAGACCCTCATTTGTGACCAATTTTCCATATTCCGATGGAGTACTACAGGCAGCCCTAACCAACCAGACCTTTTTTTATTTTTTGACGTGATCTTTTCAAAGTATGGCAAGATTTCGCCTTCAACCTCAAAGTATTGACGGACTTGGGTTGCCTCGTTTTCCATAATCCTGAGCAGTAATGGGGAGATGCCAGAAAGAAATAATTGACGGGGGATGAGGTGGAAATAGTATTAAAGGTCTCTCTCTCTCTCTCTCTCTCTCTCTCTCTCTCTCTCTCTCTCTCTCTCATACGCATTTGTTTTATATATATATATATATATATATATATATATATATATATATATATATATATATATATATATATATATATAAGTATAGTTGCCATTCAACCATTTCTATTGCCAGGTTGTTAGTTGCATAGCCAAGAATTAAAGTAGCCATTTAAACCATTGGTCCCTAGAATGGTTGTGCACTCAAAAGGTTTTACGTGGCAATCAGGTAAAAAGGGATATCGACATATTGGCGAGGGAATTACAAGGATTCATTGCAGCAAGTAAGATATTCAAATTAGTGCCGTAAGTTGCACATACAGTTTTATAATGATTGGGCCATATTTTATTTATTTTATTAGAATAAGCAGATTAAGACTTTTTCCTGTTTTATAAGAGCAATAATTGCTAATATATATATATATATAATATATATATATATATATATATATATTTATATATATATATATATATATATATATATATATATATATATATATATCATATATATACATATACTATATATATATTTATTTTTTTATATATATTTATATTTATATACTGAGGTACTGATATTTCAAATTAGTGCCGTAAGTTGCACAGACAGTTTTATAATGATTGAGCAATATTTTATTTATTTTATTAATAAGCAGATTAAGATTTTTCCTTTTTTATAAGAGTAATAAGAGCAATATATATATATATATATATATATATATATATATATATATATATATATATAAATATATAATTGACGATCTTTTTTTGACGTATTAAAGAACACTGAACACTGACACACTGCTTGTATCATTTTTTTAAATGTTTTTTTTTCCAAAGGTTTTGCTGCAGCTTCGAAGCTGTGGAAGATTTTTATATATATATATATATATAATATATATATATATATATATATATATATATATATATATATATATATATATATATATATACTTTATACTTACCATATATACACGAGAGTTTCATTTTGATTCTTCAACAGCTTAATGGCGAGGTGGGGGTCGTTGCTGCTCTAATGGGACCATTACAGCTCTCTTTTGTTTTCTCGGAAGTCCCCTGGCTTTTAGTTGAAACGTCTTGTGCGCTGCGAGGAAAGGACGAGGGAATGAGTGTGTTGATTGTATACGTGTGTATATGTATACACACATATATGTGTGTATGTAGTATAATATATATATATATATATATATATATATATATATATATATATATATATATATATATATATATATATATATATATATATATATATATATATATATATATATATATATTTATTATACATACACACATACACGGCGCTCATTTGCTGCGCGAAAAACCAGAATTTTTTTTTTAAGTTTGATGTGGTAATTATTAACTACATTTTTGATAAATTCATAACATGAATTAGGTGTGGTTACAACCTAAAACTGATTAATTTTTTGTCTTGGTTTTATAGTTAGATTAGCTTATATTTGAAACCCTAAGCTAAATTCTGTTTCTTTTATAAATATATTCCGGCTTTTTTTTCTGTACTTTTTTTTCAGTTGAAAAACGTGAAATCTGGGTTCATTTGTCATTTTCAAATCTTTTTAACTTTTTTTTGCTGCATCAGACGGGAATGTTAATTTTTTTGCTATATTTTTTACTTAAATTCCCTTGTTTTTGTACTGCATATGTAATAGAATTAGTTTTTAATTCGTTTCTGTTTTTGTAAGATTTTAAAACTCATCTCGTTTGCCGAATGCTCCGCTTTAAATTGAATATGTATTCGCTACAGAATTAATTCAAGAGTCGCTGGATTCGAAACTTGATATTCAATCTGTTTTGGAGGCATTGGCCATTTAAAGTGGATTCATTTTTATTCTCTTAACTTTTCACTTTCAGATTAAGCTCGGCAATCATGCTTTGCCTTTTTGGCGGGGGGAAGGGGTGGTTGTGCGCTGGGGGGGTGGGGGGGGTGGGGGGGGGTGGGGGGCGCTGTTGTATTAATAACCCAAATGTTGAGAGTACTTAAACTGGAAATTCATAGCTTACTTTATTATTATTATTATTATTATTATTATTATTATTATTATTATTATTATTATTATTATTATTATTATTTTGCATTAATAACCCAAATATTTCGGAGTACTTAAACTCGGAATTCATAGCTTACTTTTTTATATATTTATTATTTATTTATCATTTTTTTCATTAGTAACCCAAATATTCATCTTATACTTTTCGAATTCATAGCTTGTTTCTTATGTATTTATTTATTTATTTATTTTTGCATTAATAACCAGAATATTTGCGAGTACTTAAACTTGGAATTCATAGCTTGCGTTTTTTATCTATTTATTTATTTATTTTATTTTTATTTTTATTTTTTGCATTAATAACCCAAATATTTGCGAGTACGAAACTTCAAATGGCCCGCAACGAAAACATTAATTTTCTCTCAATCAACTGGACACGGTAAACATCCTTCGTTAAGCGAAAACTCATTTCTGGTGTACGGTTCGATTTCAGCTTTTCATTTGGCCTTAATGCGGGAGGAATATGAAGTTTCGAGGCGCCCTCCTGTACCCCTCCTCCACTTTGCCCCCCCCTGCTCCCCTTGCCAGAGAGAGAGAGGGGGAGGGGGGCTTTTGTTCCCCTACCCTTCTCCCTCCATTCCCGAGAGCCAGAAACATTATATCTTGTCATTTTGTAGTCTGCCAATATTCGTTCTCTTTTTTTTTTTTTTCTTTCTTTTCGTCATTATCTTTTTACATCTTCTGCTTTTGTTCCTTTATCTATATACTTTTGTCTCATATCCATTTTGTTTCTATACATTTTTCGTAGGTTATCCTTAATGTCTGTTGGTTGAATCCGTAATGTTTTTTGACTTGTATTTAAAACTATTAGTTTTTTTCTGAGTGATTTTTTTCTACATTTCATGATTGAAAATCTTCTTTGGCTTTGTTTGTACTCGATATTTACATATTTGTTCTTCTCTTTAGTCTTTTGTTTAATTTCCTGATTATTTTAACGATCCTTTTTGCATAAATCCAAAAATTTTGGCTTTTATTGTTATTGTTATGTTTTGGTTTCAGTTCAGTTCATTCTTTAGTTTGCTGACGTTTGGTTTTTCATGGCTTTGTAACTTTCCGAGTCTAATCTGTCTTTCATTTCTCCTCATTATCCAGTATCATTCCTGGGGCATATTATTCGTATTTCTCTCTCTCTCTCTCTCTCTCTCTCTCTCTCTCTCTCTCTCTCGAAGTTCCATTGTCTTCCATAACTCCTTTCTCCGTGTTCCAGTATATTCACACAGTATGATGTTTTGTCCTCATTTATCTTTCGTCCGTTCCATTCTCTCTCTCTCTCTCTCTCTCTCTCTCTCTCTCTCTCTCTCTCTCTCTCTCTCATAACTCCTTCCTTCGTGTTCCAGTATATTCTCCTAACACAGTTTGATGTTTTGTCCTCATTTATCTTTCGTCAGTTCCAACTTTTCATTCTCTCTCTCTCTCTCTCTCTCTCGTCAGCATCATTAATCTCTGTGGTGTTATCTAGCCCGTCCAGTTTTTACCCTGTTCTTGGTTTGACCTCGTTTGTCATTTTTTTTAATTGTCATTTTTCCAATTTGGTGCCTGTTTACCTGAACGAAATTAGTTTTCATTGGAGATAATGACATTGGAAACATAATATTAGTTTTTGATATGATGAGTTTATTGGCCTCGTCATTTGTTTAACATTGAGTTTATTTATTGGGAAAATGAGTTTCCTTTTTTAAAAGTTTAATGGGAAAACATAATGTAAGATTTTAATATTATGAGTTTATTGGGGGAATTAAATTTCGATTTGAGATAATTTGATTACAATTATAATATGAGTTTATTGGAATTATAATTTGAGTTTTTGATATCGTGAGTTTATTGGAATTATAATGTGAGATTTTGACATTGTAAGTTTATTGGAATTATAATGTGAGTTTTTTATATTATGAGTTCATTGGCTCCAGATCTGTTTAATATTATAAGTTTATAGGGGAGAATAAATTTCCATTTGAGAGCATTCAAATGGAATTATGTGTTTATTGGCTTCAGATCTATTTATTGTTGAGTTTATTGCTTTTAGATCTTTTTAATGTCACGAGTTTATTGTTTTCAGATCTATTTATCACTGACTTTATTGGTCTCAGACCTGTTTATTACTGAGTTTATTGGTTTCAGATCTTTATTACCGAGTTTATTGGTTTTAGATCTTTTTAATGTCACGAGTTTATTGTTTTCAGATCTATTTATTACTGAGTTTATTGGTTTCAGATCTATTTGTTACTGTCTTTATTGAATCCGGATCTAATTATTATTGAGTTTATTGGTTTCATATCTGTTTAACAGAGAATATTGGCTTTAGAGGTACCTTTTTAGTAATACGATTTTATTGGCTTCAGATAAGTTTAACTTTTGAGTTATTGGCTTCAGATCTCTCTCTCTCTCTCTCTCTCTCTCTCTCTCTCTCTCTCTCTCTCTCTCTCTCTCTCTCTGCATTTTCCAGGCCGTCATTCACATAGATGGGGTGCGTTGAAAACAGGCTACGTTCTTCACACAGTTTTATTTTTATTTTTAAATTGTTTTATTGTTTGTATTTTCGTCTATTATAAATTTCTTCGTTGGACTATTATTATTATTATTATTATTATTATTATTATTATTATTATTCAGAAGTTGAACACTATTCATAGGGAACAAACCCACCAACGGGGCCATAGACTTGATATTCAAGCTACCAAATGATATGACAGTGTTCGTTGGAAAGAAGAAACAGAAGGTCAAGTGAAATACAGAAATAAATAAATAAATAAATAAATAGATAAATAAACAAAAATGTAAGCGTCTTGTGTATTTTTCTTGAACTGGTGCATAATTTTGTGTTTGTGCGAGTATGAGAGAGAGAGAGAGAGTAAACAAGTGTAATGTTGACTTAAAATAATCTAATTCGCAGACAGCCGGATATTATCTCAAATAACAGCCCGTGTTCGTTAACCTGCCATGGCAGCGATTAAACACGACGAAGGTAAAAGTCTGAGTGAATTGAAACAAGCTCTCTCTCTCTCTCTCTCTCTCTCTCTCTCTCTCTCAATAGGGTCTCGAAGCCCACGCAATCGCGGAAACCTGCTGAGTATAGAGGCTTATTAGTTAATAAAGTTATCTTGAGCCAAGCCCTAGGAGGTAGTTCTTTCCTAATCAAAGATCAATCGTGATAATTAGGTAATGTAAGCAGTGAATAATATCCGTTTATTATCTTTATTGTTGCATGATAATAGGTTTCTCTTCGTCAGACAAATCCCTTTCGGGGAACTTCTGTTTCCTTCTTTGAAAGGAATCGTATGTGTTTTTGGTCTTAAAGGACTATAGCTCTCATTGGGGGGGGGGGGGGGAATGAATCCTTTCCCACTCTAACCCCCCTCCTTCCTCCTCCCTCCTCCTCCTTTTCTCAGGGCATTAATGCGGGATGGAGATGAGGAATTGAAAGGGCGAAAGTAAAAGATGAACGCCGAGGAATGGTTTTGGGAAATCATGCGTGCGGATTTCAAATCTTTTCTGCCCGTGATTGGACCGCCGGTATCGGCGGAGAATATCCACCCTGGCGATAATAATTAATTGGGGGGGGGGGGGGGTTTATTATGTCTTCGGTTATCTGCGTTTTTCTCTCGGCATTTCTTTGGTGTTCCTTCCCTTTTATTTTATTTTTTTTTCTGTCAGTCAGTTTCTTTCTGTTCCTTGATTACATTTTAATGCTTTATTTTATTATTCTACTTTTTCCTCTTGCGAAATTAGAAATATCACTTCGTGTTTCGTTTTTTATATATATTTTTTTTCTTGTTTTAATTCCCTCTGAACTTGAAATGAGAGGTAACGTCTTCATGCGCCTTTTATATGTTTTTTCTTTTTTTTTCATTCCCTTTATTCGTCTCATCCTTTGAAGTGGAGAGAGGGGTTTTCTTGACAAGTCGATGTAATGAGAGTTTTTTTTTTAGTTTAGGAGTTTTCATGCACTAATAATAAGTTGTTTTGCAGTTCATTAATATATATATTTTGCAGTTCATTCATATATATATTTTTTTGCAATTCTTTGATATATATTTTTTTGCAATTCATTAATCTATATTTTTCTGGAGCTCGTTTTCCTTTCACGTTTATTTAATCTTTATTGTTAGTTGATGTAAGGAAGTTTGTGAGCAGGATTTGTATGTAATGCTTTTGTTTATAAAGCCAGTAAATATTCTGGTGCTTCTCCATCTGTCAGAATAAATGAAGCAAGCAAAAGAAGCGTACGCCATTGAGAGAGAGAGAGAGAGAGAGAGAGAGGAGAGAGAGGAGAGAGAGAGAGAGGAGAAGGGGAGTATGGATGCGCTTGTATTCACTCCTAACGTGTTTGCAACATGCACCACGTCCTCACAGCTATTTCATGAGAGAGAGAGAGAGAGAGAGAGAGAGAGAGAGAGAGAGAGAGATAGAGAGCTAGCTGGTATTCATTTGCAATTCTGCTCTTGCCATGTTGTCTTCCGTCCTCGTTCGTCCTGAGAGGGTCGTACTTTCTCATCAAGTGTCTCGCATGATGCATCGTGAGTGTATTGCAAAGCCCAGGGCTAAGGAAATGAAAATATTTCTTTTTCTCTTACTGATAAATTGCGTATATTTTTAAGATTAAAAATTGCGTGAACTCCATCGTCTAATGCCAATTGATTTTGGTAGTTTCATGTAAAAAAACTCTCTCTCTCTCTCTCTCTCTCTCCTCTCTCTCCCGCTCTCCTCTCTTCTCTCTCTCTCTCTCTCTCTCCTCTCTCTCTCTAAGTGCGAAGATAAGAGGCAATTCGAAAAGCTATTAGATATGCTACTAGAATACAACATTCAACAATAAAAAAATCACCTGCCAACAGAAGGAAAATACTTTAGACCTAGTATTTGTGAACGAGGCGAATTATGTTAAAGAAATAATAGTTTATAATGCGAGTATTTCAGACCATAATGTCATAGAATTAACAGTCCATTCCAAAGCAAGTGAAAACAGAGATAAACAAGAAATGAAAAAGTGGGAAGGATATGGAAAATACAACTTCTACAGTAAAAATATAAAATGGTCAGAAATATATGAAGAATTAAACAAAGATTGGGATAACATTTTCGTAAGTGATGACGTAAGGGTAAATACGGAGATATATGAAATATTAGAGAAAATAAGTGGATATATATACCGAAGAAGAAAAGTAAACATCAGTCATACATACCAAGAGACAGAAGGGATCTTGTTCCAGAAAATCCAAAAGTGGAAAAAAGGTGTTGCAAAAGAAAAAATACATGGAAAGTTATAGAACTAAGAAGTAAGATAGAAAATGCAGAACAAAAGATTATACAATCAAAAGAAAATGAAAAACGGGACTTGGAAGAAAAAACCCTAGTAAATATCAAGCAAAACCCCAAACTATTATACTCGTACACGAAAAGATGAATAAAAGAAGATAGAAATAGGCCCTCTAAGAATTGAAGGGAGATTAACGAATGAAAAAAAGGAAATATGCAACATATTGGCAGAACGACATAAGAGATAATTCACCCCTAGAATTGATAATGAAGATAATGATATAGAAGTAAGGGACGAAAATAGGGAATATTTAGCTGACATAGATATAATGAAGCTGATATTGTGCAGGCTATTAATGAAATTAAAAATGGAGTTGCTGCAGGGCCTGATGGTGGGGTCCCTGCTATTTTGTTAAAGAAAGTAGTTCATTCTATCGCAAAAGCCATTTGCAATATTATTAAGACAAGTGTAGATACAGGCAAGATTTATGATGAGCACAAATTAGCATATATTACCCCTACTTTCAAAAGTGGATCAAGACTAGAGGCAAGTAATTATAGGCCTGTGAGTCTAACATCACATATTATGAAAGTGTATGAAAGGGTAATGAAGAAAAATATTATGAAACATTTAATAAAAATAATCGTTTAATATAGGACCAACATGATTTCGTACCCGGTAAAAAGTACACAAACCCAACTGTTAGTCCACCTGTGAAAACATATACAAAAATATGAAAAGCGGAAATGAAACAGATGTGGTTTATCTAGACTTTGCAAAAGCTTTTGACAAGGTAGACCATAATATATTAGCGAAGAGAATTAGAAAACATAATATAGTGGATAAAGTAGGAAGGTGGTTAAAAGAATTTTTACACAACAGAAAACAGATAGTTATTGCAAACGATGAGAAATCGGATGAAGCTAAGGTAATATCCGGTGTGCCACAAGGTACGGTGTTAGCTGCATTACTGTTTGTTATTATGATTGCAGACATAGACAGTAATGTTAGGACTCGGTAGTGAGTAGTTTCGCCGATGACACAAGAATAATAGAGAAATTACTTGTGATGAAGATAGGAACGCGCTACAAAGAGACCTTAACAAAGTAATGATTGGGCAGAGTTAAATAGGATGGTATTTAACTCTGATAAATTTGAATCAATAAATTATGGAAACAGAGAAGGAAAGCTATATATATATAGGGGACCTAATAATGAGACACTCACAAATAAGGAAGCAGTTAAAGACCTTGGTGTGATGATGAATAGGAACATGTATGCAATGATCAAATAGCAATTCTATTTTGGCAAAATGTAAAGCCAAATGGGAATGTTGTTACGGCACTTCAAAACAAGAAATGCTGAACACATGATTATGCTTTATAAAACATATGTTCGTAGTACACTTGAATATTGCAATATGATATGGTACCCACACTATCAAAAGGTTATTGCACAAATAGAGAGTGTACAAAGGTCCTTTACAGCTAGAATAGAAGAAGTTAAGGATCTTGACTACTGGAAAGACTACAATCCTTAAAATTATATAGTCTAGAAAGGAGAAGAGAACGCTACATGATAATTCAGGCATGGAAACAGATAGAAGGAATAGCCGAAAACATCATGGAGCTAAAAGTATCAGAAAGAGCAAGCAGAGGTAGATTAATAGTGCCCAAAACTATACAAGGAAAAATAAGGAAAGCACACAGGACATTAATCCACTACGCACCAGCATCGATAATGCAGCGTCTATTCAATGCGTTGCCAGCTCATCTGAGGAATATATCAGGAGTGAGTGTAGATGTGTTTAAGAATAAGCTCGACAAATATCTAAGCTGCATCCCAGACCATCCAAGATTGGAAGATGCAAAATATACCGGAAGATGTACTAGCAACTCTCTGGTAGACATTAGAGGTGCCTCACACTGAGGGACCTGGGGCAACCCGAACAAGATGTAAGGTCTGTAAGGTATGGCCAGGACACTACGTATGTAATGTCTTGGCCATCAGTTCCAAGGGAACAGGTTATACTATTGTTTGAGTGTTTGTGTGTTTTATTTATTTATTTTATTTCCATCCTGTTGTTTTGCCGAACTTAATGCTCTGGGTAATATGTTTCTATGTAAATAAGGTTTTAAATGTATAAACACATAATTGTATATCAATGTATGCACATGGATTGCACAAAACTGCCTTGAAAATTTTTTTACTGTGCTAAAAAGAGAGAGAGAAAAAAAAAATACAAACATCAAACTAAGAACAATCGAAATAATTGCAAACTGTTACGTAACTGCTCTCTCTCTCTCTCTCTCTCTCTCTCTCTCTCTCTCTCTCTCTCTCTCTCTCTCTCTCTCTCTAAAAAGAGCATCCATTGAGCGCCTCGCCCTCAGGATGCAGCCTAAGAATCCCGAAGGAGGCCACGTGGGCGTCTCTTCTACGAAAGACAATCTCCAGGTTCTTTGTCGACTATGTACACTATGCAAAATCAGGGGAACGCCCTTCCCACGCCATCAGCAGCCATTTACCGTATTAAAAGGCCCGACGTAATTCCGAGAACTTGCAGAGTCGTAACGCCTTTATGTATCGCTCCTCTTCTCAGGCTCGTATTATCTTGGCTCTGTTCTCGTGTTTGTCGAGGCATGAGGCAGAGGAGGTCGAAAGCCCTTTGCCTTGAATGGATGGTTTCAGATGAGTCAGAGGTTCGAGTGTGAAAAACTGGAAATGGAGCCATAGTAGGTCATAATCAACTTAGATACTGGGAGATTTTGATCATTTGAATAAATATTTGGCTATCACCCTAAATAACCTAGATGATGTGGAACTTGTTTAATATCATTTTTATAAATAATGCTGATTCACATATGACTTAATTTGACCTTTGCTTCGATCCAAACTCGTATGCATTCTTATAGAATAGATATGTCATTTTCCCTGTGGTATTTGGCATTATATTTGTTCCATGCAATACTTACGTTTATATGAATTTGAGTAGACGACTCTTCATCTTAACCTCTTAAGAGGATAAGTTTTTTAAGCCCAATCGGGCTTCCTTTTTGTTCAAAAGAGTTTCATGCCAACTATAATTTTCATAATCATTATCTATATTTGTAACGAGTCGTGACATCCTAATGTCTAGAGTAGCCTCATAAAGATTGGCAGTGCCCAGGTTTTTAAAAGGAGAAATAACAGATTTTGGTTTTGATAAACTACAAGAAAATCTCGTCATGAAGACATACGACAAAATGAAATTAGGATGGTCATCTCCAAAACATATTTGATGATAAGCTTAAGATATAATATGCACTCCAGCAAAGGGGGCAAGATAAACGATCTGTCTTTACTAATCCCTTTTGTAATGATTTAAACCGTCGAGAGGGTTTCAGGCTCCGATTTAAGGTATCCTCTCTCTCTCTCTCTCTCTCTCTCTCTCTCTCTCTCTCTCTCTCTCTCTCTCTCTCCTTGTTTCCATTGTATTTTTCTCGTACGAGTTCCATGACGCATTTTAACCTCCCCTCCCCTCCCCTCCCCCCCCTCCCCCCCCTCCCTCTCCTCATTTCCATTGTATTTTCCTCGTATGAGTTCCATGACGTATTTTAATCCCCTCTCTCTCTCTCTCTCTCTCTCTCTCTCTCTCTCTCTCTCTCTCTCTCTCTCCCAAGTGATGGCAGTGTAATCCTCAAGGATAAATGCTCCTTTCTCTTGGCTTTTTGGAGGTCGTCCTTGAAAAATAGACCCAAATCCCCGTGGTGCTTTCCATGGCCAGGGCTCTCTCTCTCTCTCTCTCTCTCTCTCTCTCTCTCTCTCTCTTCCCTTGCGCCTGGCTCATTTCCTGTCCTTTTCATCATGTCATTCGTTTTCTCGTCATTATTTTTTCCCATAATTCCTTCTTCTGTCTTAATGACAGTCTCTTCGTCTTATCTGTTCGTTTTTCCTTCACCTCTCTTCTCCTTTTATCTTTCTCTCTTAATCGTATTGTCTGAGCATCCCGTGATTCCTCTTCCTTTCCTCGTGACTGGTGTTTTCACATCCTTTCTTTTCTCCTGTTCTAACTCCTCTTTCGTTTCCTCTCGCCCATTTCCTCTCTTTCGTTCGCCATTAGGTTGCACCCTCCTTGGTCCTAATTTATATATATATTTTTTTATATTTTTTTTTGGTGTTCTTGTTTTCTAGGTGTGTGTGTGAGTGTGTTTGTGTAAGAGAGAGAAAAATGGAGAGACATAAAGAGGGGTGCTTCATCTGTGCGTTGTGTGTGTGTGTGTGTGTGTGAGAGAGAGAGAGAGAGAGGAGGGGGGGGGGGGGGGCGTTCAAAGGACGTATATTCAGATATATTTTATAATGCAGAGGAAATGATAGATTCATTTAACAGAGGAATATTTACTTCTTATATTATGTAACTGTTTATTCGAATAGTTTGATGGGGTTAATTCCTACAGGTTAAAAAGAATTATATAAAACATGAGATCATTTTTAATACCAGCATACAAATAGTTTGAGGGTATTAGAACGAAACTTTTAAAAACTTAATTATAAAACATATTGATTTGTTGAAGTTTTCATCGCCGGGGTAGAAATGTTCTGATATGTTATTGACTTAATTTGTTTGTAAATTCGTAACTTTAGTTTTTTTCAGGAAAAAGATTCTGATATGTGTGTTCTAGATCGGTTGCTAAATTAGAAAATCCAATTTTTTTATCTATTACTTGACGTAAAACTTGATATGTCCTTTGACATTATGCATTGAAATTTAATTATAAATTTTCGTACAAAGTAGTTGTAATATTTTTACAGTAACTCAACAACCCTAGATTTATTCTACGTCCTGTAAAGGTTGAATACTTTTAAGAGCCTCTATTAACGTTGTCTGTTTTACGAACCCGGAGTAGACAAGGCAGTGGGCGTGTCCCGACCGTGTATAACTTGGGGAAATTGCCTGACTTCAAGGAACTGAAAAGGGGCGTGGTTTTATCTGGCCTGCCAGATGACAGCCCAATCTTTTGTTGTTCTGTTTCTTGGTTTTTCTCTTTCCATGGATCGGAGTGCTCGCTCTCAAGTCCGGTCTATTGCTTTTAGTTGGTCTGTCTTCTTGCTCTGTTTCCTTATTTATTTATTTATTTTTTTTATTATTTATTATTTTTTTGTGTGTGGGAAGTGTGATGTAATAGTGTTTTAATTCCTTCCTGTGAGTTTTTTCTTTTATGTGGGGAATGCGATGCAGTGAGTTTTAGAAGGAAAGTGTTGTGTTTTAATTCCTTTTTGTGAGTTTATTTTTCTTTCTCTCTCTTGGGAGTTTGATGTAGTGAGTTTTACAACGACATTGTTGTGTTTCAATTCCTTCCTATGAGTTTTTATTTATATTTTTGTGGGTTTGTGTTGTAGTGAGTTTTAGGAGGATGTTGTGGTGTTTTACTCCAATCTGTGTTTTATTAGCTCTAGATTTAAAGATGTATGAATCGTATCCAGCACTCTTTGAAGTTTTAATATTTTCTATTGAATTTTTTTTTTTTAAGTTTTGAAGATATTGTTATGATATATATATATATATATATATATATATATATATATATATATATAATATATATATATATATATATGTGTGTGTGTGTGTGTGTGTGTGTGTGTGTGTGATATATATATATATATATATATATATATATCTATATATATATCATATATATATTATGGTGATCTGCATTGCGGTATTACAGTTATGAGTTTTTGTCTTCTAGTTTATTTGTGTTGATTAAGTTACATTAGATGTTAAGTAATGGTTATGACTTAGCATTTTGTATAATCAAGAAATCTTGTTGAGTATTAATTGACTCTATTCGATTATTATTCCTCAGCTTATAATGTTTTGAAGTCACTGAGAAACTCTCTCTCTCTCTCTCTCTCTCTCTCTCTCTCTCTCTCTCTCTCTCTCTCTCTCTAAAGTTAACGCTTCTGCCCTGTTGCAAAGAAGTGTAGACCTGAAAGAAGGGGGCGTGGCGGGGAGGGGGCGCGATTAAATTATTTCGAGTGGTAGAGCAGACCTTGCCTTCTCAAGCATACATTTTTAAGAGCTTGGAATCCTTTTTAAAATGGTAAACTTCAAAGGGGATTGTTTACATGGAAACTCTCTCTCTCTCTCTCTCTCTCTCCCTCCCTCTCTCTCTCTCTCTCTCTCTTTTAAAGTGAACATTTCCTGTCTTGCTTTTTACATAAAGAGGTGTTTCCATTAATTATATGTTGCATGTTACTCTAAAAATAAAAACAAGCTATAGCGTCTCTCTCTCTCTCTCTCTCTCTCTCTCTCTCTCTCTCTCTCTCTCTCTCTCTCTCCGTCGTGTGCACGCCTGCAGAAGACAGGAGAAAATGCGTGGTAATTTTTATCTCTTTTTCTCTACTCACGAGGGAAGAATCTCTCTCTCTCTCTCTCTCTCTCTCTCTCTCTCTCTCTCTCTCTCTCTCAGGGGTATTGGTATGCACAATTCGTCTGTCCGCATAAAAGCTTTCTGGATGAGGATGCCATAATTTGAGGTGCTGTTCGGAAGCTTTATGGTAATGTATATTTAGGGAGGAGTTGGGGGTGGGGGTTCTTTGTGGACTATCGCGTTTGTTTGTGTATGTATGTATGTACGTATGTATTTGGTATGAGTTTGAACTAATTGCGTGTTATCTTTATGCAAGATATATCTACATTTATATAGTGTATGTATTATTACAGCAGTGTGCATTGACTTTATATGCATTAAGCTACAAATGTCCTCTAATATCCAATTCGCTATACCTCTGAATTAATATATTTTCATATATGTTAAACCGAAGGGAAACGTTTTAGTTGATAATAGTAATTTCGTCCTCTCGTGGTGTCGAACCAGCGCACGAGGAGAAATTGGACTTCAGTGGTGTTACCAAATCGGCCAGCAAGTGAGAAATCAGTAGTGTTTTCGGTAAAGATGGCGCTGGTTGATTGATAGAAACGTGAATAGATGCATTTATTTTATAGAAACGTGAATAGATTTATATATTTGAAGCTGATCCTGTTACCTTTGGTGTATGTTTCCATGTAAGCTCTATGTTCGTAGCTGTTCTAATTTCAGATTTATTTTTTTTATACTTTCTATTATTATTCTCATCTAGGAAAAGTATCATATATTTAACCTATTTATACGTTCTTTCCCGCTTCCTTCTAAAGTACTTTTTGTGAATACTTTTTATTCCTGGGTAAGTGGGGGGTGGGGGAACCTTCCTGCACCAGTTTTTTCCTTTTAACTCCTTGATCATGTGAAGATTAACGTACTTTTATACACGGTTTATATATATATATATATATATATATATATATATATATATATATATATATATATATATATATCAAGTATAAAAAGCTCATTACAACTCCGGGTTTGAAGGTTTAAATGAGATATATATATCCTGTTTTAACAGAAGAATTTATGTGTGTGTATATATATATATATATATATATATATATATATATATATATATATATATATATATATATATATATATATTTTAACAGAAGAAATTTATGTGTGTATATATATATATATATATATATATATATATATATATATATATATACACACACATACACATAATCTCCTTTTCTTGTCGAAGTCGTATTTTGTAAGCCATTTCCGCAGAAGCGCCTTGCAATTTGCAGTTAAGTAAAGGCAACGCTCGTGGAATTAAAAATAATCCCTGTGGAAACTTCAAAGAAAGCCTGTTAATAGCCTCCATAAAAGAGGCAGGGAATTAGAAAAAAAAAAAAAAAAAAAAAAAATTGAGAATTACAATTGGCGTCCTTCGAGAGAGAGAGAGGTCGGAATGGTGTCGTTCCAGCAATTAGCACATTGGAAGGTATAAGTAACTATAATTATTGCCTGTGCAGTTCTGAAGAAGAAGGTGGATGAGAATGAATTTGGGGACCTGTAAGCAGGTTCTGGAAAGCTCTCTGCTTAACCATTTTTCATTCTGAACGTTGTGTCATGTATTACAAGTACACAACTGTGGATTCTCTCTCTCTTCTCTTCTCTCTCTCTCTCTCTCTCTCTCTCTCTCTTCCTTTGCGCCTCGCTAAGTTCCACCAACATCCTTTGCTTTATCTAATGAATGTTTTAGGATCTCTCTCTCTGAACGTTGTGTCATGTATTACAAGCTACAATAACCAATCTGTGGTTCTCCTATCACTTCCTTCTTCTCTTCGTCTTCCTCCCTCTCTCTCTCTTCTCTCTATCTCTCTATCTCTCTTTTTCTCCCTTCTCCTCCTCCTTCTTACTCTTCTTCCTTTGCCGCCTCTGCTAAGTTTGCCACCAACATCCTTTGCTTTATCCTAATGAGAATGTTTTAGGATGCTCTCTCTCCTCTCTCTCCATCCTCTCTTCTCCTCTCTCTCTCTCTCTCTCTCTCTCTCTCCAGACTAAAGATGTTTGGATTTAGGTCAGCGGGCAAAATAAAAAAAGGTCACACACACAAACACACAAACAAACACACGCGCCACCCAATCGCTCCTTTCGTAAAAAGGGGGAAAAGGCAAATCAAATCAGAAATTCCCCTTTGTACGTTTTACGAGTTAAATGCGTTTTCGGGTCTCGCTTTGTTATCGGCAGCGCCTGGGGCTTTTGATGGGCTTAACGAGCAAATTCTGTTAAAAAACAAAAATGGGGGGTTTGGTTTTGATTTTGCGAGGTCCCGCCATCTCTCGCGTATTATTACGTCATTAGGTTATGTCTATTTATATATCGTCGTCGAAGAGTTATCGGTAATGTCAGCGTATAAGACGCTGAAAAAAGAGGGAGTTGGAGTGGTTGAACAGCAAAGTTTTATTATTATTATTATTATTATTATTATTATTATTATTATTATTATTATTATTATTATTTTTTCTTTTTATTGAAGATGAACCCTGTTGATATGGAATAATCCCACCCCCAGGTGCCATTGATTTGGAATTCAAACAAGGCAATGGGAAATACAGAAAGGTGAGATCGCTTATTAAAAAAAAAAAAAAATAAATTAACAACAATAGATTTTAATATCTTGAATGGGCGGTGCCCTTTAATGCGTATCGTAAGTTTCATATCGTAGCGATGAAATATTTCGGTGGTTTGTATCGTAGGTGGAGGGTCGTATCCTGGGGATGTCTATTAATCGTCTTTATCGTCACGATACTTCGTTAAAAATAATAGTTCTATAATATATATATATATATATATATATATATATATATATATATATATATATATTATATATATATATAGAGAGAGAGAGAGAGAGAGAGAGAGAGAGAGAGAGAGAGAGATTGCTAAACGCCGATGACGTAGGATAGTATAATTAATTCCTGTAATGATATATATCAGCTATTGCCATGACGAGGTACCGTGACGATGCTAATGATTGTGGCATAGCCTGTATGTGTATATATGTATATTTATACTTGTGTATTAAGTATGTATGTATGTATGTGTATCGTCCATGTACCTTGTTCTAACCCTTGGGAGTTCATGGGACACATGTGTCAGATACATCTGCCCTTTCTCAAATTGACTTACAAATGATGTATACGTGAATATTGTAAAAGGTTTACATTCACCTGTCTTGACTTCAGGAAACCTTTGTCGTCGGGCATAATAATCAGGCAAGTTCGTCGAAGAATGTCGTATTGTGATCCATCATACTTTCCTTTATTCTCATTATGCCAATGTCAGCCTCAATACGCTTCGAGTTGTCAGTCCAGTCTTAGTTGCCATTTGAAGAAGACCTTGTCCTATGATCTCCAAGCCTTAATCACTTAAGAATTCATATCTTGATGTTCATTTGGGGAAATTCCTTTCTGGTCGTCACCCACTTTTCATACAGGATAATATTGTCCGTAGCCCACCGCTCACCATACCCCGTGTATGTAGACAACCCATGGTTTTATTCACACATATCCTCAGATTATGGACCCCCCTGCATTCTGCTACATGCCCCCCCCCCCCCCCCCCCCCGCCCCCGCCCCCGATGTTTGCATCACCTTTATTATCCATTCTTGGGGTTTTCATATATATTTTACATATTTCTTTCAGGTGGATTTTTTCGTCTCTTTCCCTTTTATTTCTTCTCACCTATCTATGATATGATTGTTCTAATTTTTATGTAAGCATCATACTTTATTTATACAGTATTTATTGTTAGCTCTTGGATTTTTCATAGCTTTATACCTATATGTACCTAAGTCTCTATTATTTTCTTTAGAGCGTTTGTTTGCGGGTAAACAATATTATTTTCACTGTCCCGTTAGACTCAAACTCAACGTAAACTTAGCACTTAAAGCACAGCTCAAAAGTGAATTTAGTGGGCGTGGCAAACACAATCTAAACATGACATATTTATAGCATGAGCCGTGTAAAAAAAAAAATTAATATAAATAGCACTCCGCGATAGCGCACGATAATAAAAAGCGAATTCGTCCCCGATAACGCCTCTAGATGACCTGGTGATATCACGCTGGAGGAAATGTAGTAGATTTATGAGTTAGTCTCTCCCCTTGAGCTTGTGTTGACAGGACTGATAAGATGGTCGCCCCTAGTTATAGCACCCCCGTCTGTGGACGGATGCCCACTCCTTCAACCAACTGGATAATGCAGTTATTGTTAGCTCGACTTCATCCTCATTGATCGATCTGCCGATCGGATTGAAGGGATTGTTGGTTGAGGGAGAGAAAGGGACTGTTGGGGAAGGTTGAGAGGGATTGCTGGGGAAGGTAGAGGGATTGTTGGTAGGGGGCGAGAGGTATTGTTTGTGGAGGGACAGAGTTGGTTGTTGGTGAAGGGATAAAGGGATTGTTGGTGGAGGGAGACAGAGGGATTGTTGGTGGTGGGAGAGAGGGATTGTTGGTGGAGAGAGAGAGGAACATAGGTACTTCATATAATTCTTACTTAATGATAATATGTTGTTAGCAGCTGGTACCACTTGCTTCTCTCGCTATATATTTAAAACTAAATTTATCAAATATTTTATTTTCTTGTGGCAGTAGAAACCCACTTTTTCCTTTTTTCTTCCTTTTTTTTCTTTCCTCGGTGGATTTTCGAAATAACATGACTGACTCCAAAGGTAAGTAATCACAGCTTTTAGCCTAATCAGTATTTTTTTTTCTTAAATTAAAGGAAAGGCTAAAAATGAATGTAGAGTCGTTTGATCCAGACAGATGAATCGAAAGAGAACTTTAATCTGAGTACTACTGAAAAGTTTTAGATGAATAACGAGACCAGATGAGAAAAAAAAAAGAGAGAAAGAGGAAGTTCTGGCAGCCGAGGATGTTTGATTCTCTCTCTCTCTCTCTCTCTCCTCTCTCTCCTCTCTCTCTCTCTCTCTCTCTCTCTCTCTCTCCCAGAAGAAGAAGAAGGAGGAGATCGGCTGAATTTGTTTGGTTCGATCGAATTACGTCACGAACGATGATTAATTTTTGAAGCGTTTGTTATCGAGAGAATATCAATTGGTTGAGAAGAATAATATTTGTTAGTGGTTATTTTTATTTATTTGTTTATTTATTTATTTTTGTCTGTAATGGTTAAAGATGATTATTATAATTTGTTGTGTAATTCTTATTGAATATTATTGTAAATTTTTGGCGTAATTGCTAAAAGATTATTTCTATATTGTTGCGTAAATGATAAATATATTTTTATGTGAAAATCTTTATTGAAATGCAAAATTCATGTATGATTCTATCTGTGCTCATGTTTTCCAGTACTGTAAAATATGTACACGCATACATGCAAAAATTCTGTATAATTCTTTTATAATTTCTAAAAATAATAATAATAATTATAGAAGTAAGTTACGGACATCATTTTGATCATACTGAGAGGAAAGCTGTCATCTGATGGTAATGATAATATCGATAGTAATAATGATGGTGATAACGTGACAGATATTGCCGTAACAACAGCCATAGCCAATGAATGAATTGCAAGAACAAGGCATAAAGACCAAAGAACGAAGAACTTATCAAGGGAACCTAGACTCTATTCACCATAAGCATAAGTGTCACATTTGCCTCTCCTCTCCGCCACCGAATGCTAATTGATCTCACAATTATTTAAATACTTGAAGTATCCACGGATATATGTTCAGATCTCTTTTCCTAATTATTCAAATGGATTAGGAAATTAAAATAAAGAAAAAAGTACTAATAAGGAGACTAAATTCAAAAGGTCGAATTGGAGATTATATTTAGGATCTACTCCGAAGAGGCGTTGCGTTATGTGCTAGAGTCTCTCTCTCTCTCTCTCTCTCTCTCTCTCTCTCTTCAACCTTAAAACCTTTCGTCTATTACATAACGTTCTCGGAATTATTGTGATATATTAAGTAAACCTCCTTCTCTATCCACCCACCCTCCCATTCAACCTAGACCCCCCCCCCCCCAAACCCCCTCTTGCCATCTCCTGCTGACAGTTTCTGAACAAGTACTCAATAACAAGTTTGTTTCTGTATTAATGAACTTATCCGGATTAGTCTTCGACGCTTCTACGAAATTGTAGGTAACAGGTAATTGCTGAATCATTATATACAATAGTATTCTATTATACGTTGATGGTATTACAACCAAGCCTTGCAGTATTGAAAAGGATATATTGTTTTTTAATTCGTATGCCATTTTTTGGAATGTACCCTCTTCCAAGAAAATGTACTGTGTATTTGCCTCTGCTCGTGAATTTTAAGTTAATGTATTCAGGCTTGTGACTTGTTTGTTTATGGAATCGCATTAACTCTATTGAATGCTGGCCATCCTGGAAGGATGGTGTTCCCTGGAAGGAAAGACTAGCTACATATTCTTTCTAAATGGGACGCAGTATTCAGGAAAAGGTTTTTGAAGACCGTCTTTTTATTAATATTGCTTGGGTTTAAATAGGAAATTATAGCCTTTCATTTCAGTATTAAAACGTCAGGTTTCTCTATATTGAACGGTTTAACGATTCATTGCTTTTATTTTAATAATATTATGATTACTCTATAACTTAATTCCTTTGATTGTGATAGTAAATGACTTGCCAGTTGAACTGTTCGTCTAGTAATTGATGACTCAGAAAGAATTACCTTCAACAGACGGCGGTTTTGCATAATATCACAAGCAGTATTAAACCGTCAAGTTTCTTTTTATTGAAATGGCTAAGCGCTACCCAGATTTATTTAAATAATATTATTACTTCCTAACTGAGTGCCCTTAAGATAATACAAAACTTGCCGGTTTGAAACGTTCAAAAGCTAACCACTCTCAGTTTAGTAATATATTTTTTTAATATGAATTAGCTTCGAATATCTTCAACCCTTCAGTGTTATTTGTTACGTTAAAATTCAGAGCGATGTGGCATTTCAAATTTCCCGTTTTCTACGAGTAACAACGCAACGGAAGTCCGGTGATAGGAAATGCCAGCTTAAATACCACGCGAAGGTTTTGCTGTAAATTAAACGCAACGCCCGAGTTGTGACAGCTAATGACGAAATCATGAAAAGTACAGATGAGATATATGTTGAGGGATGGAGTAAAACAGACGTAGAAAGCTCGTGG
>NC_061095.1:17931645-17961645 GCF_015104395.2 Macrobrachium nipponense | reverse complement strand
TAATTTATTAAGTTTATTCATTAGTTTAAGTTAATTTATTTATTTAAATAATTTAACGGAAATAGAGAGAATAATGATGAAAGCATGAAGAGATGATAAGACGAAAAACAGAGGATAAGGACGAAAGAAAGAGATGATGAATAAGAGAAGAAAAATGGAAAATAGAAAGAGAAGGATGAAAGAATAGGGGTAGATGGCGAATAATAGGGGGAAATGAGAAAGTTAAAGGATAAACGAATGAGTAGATGAGGCCTAAAAGGGGAAGAATACAAAGGAACGAAAATAGATAAGGAGATATAATGGATAAAGGAAAAAGGATGAAGACTAAAAAGTACATGATAGAGATAGATAAAATGACAAAGAGGGGAAGAATATAAAGAGAATGAAGGCAAGTGGTAAATATGAGAAATTGAGAGTCTCAAGGATAAGTGAAGACGGGAGAGGGGAAAAAACTGTGCAAAATGTATTAAGGGAAAGAAAATGAGATTTTATCCGAATGAAGGGGATAAGATAATGGAAGGGACTTGAGAGAGAGAGAGAGAGAGAAGAGAGAGAGAGAGAGAGAGAGAGAGAGGTTGCATTGATGAAGAGAAATGGTGTCATGACGATGATTGAAGCAATGAAAAATAAATACGGAATCAGATCTTTTGGGGAGAGAGAGAGAGAGAGAGAGAGAGAGAGAGAGAGAGAGAGAGAGAGAGATAAAACATTTATACAAACACAAAACTTCTCTAAGAAACTGTCAACTTGCAGCTGGTAACTTCTGCTCCTGTAATTTCTGTTCAGTCGAATCTATTTCGAGAGCGAGTCTGAGCATTCTTCTTCAATTTGCCTCCTTGGTAAACTTGAACATCGATTTTTTCCCATTATTTTCGTGCTATCTCATTCATTTTCCCTCCATGTTTTCTCTGGGTATTCTTCTTCAATTTGCCTCCTTGGTAAACTTACCCATCGAATTTTTTCCCCATTTCTTTTCATACTATCACATTCATTCCAACTCCTTGTTTTCTCTGGGTATTCTTCTTCAATTTGCCTCCTTGGCAAACTTACCCATCTTCCCCATTTCTTTTCATACTACCTCATTCATTTTCCTCCCTTGTCTTCTCTCCTTCATTTGGAGTGGGGGAAACCCGTCAATGGGGCCGAGGAGGCCATAGAGAATTTAATTAGAGAGGCAAATAATGTTGTTTGGGTCACGGCAGTGATCTTTAGAATTTCGAGAGCCCGAGACTGACTAACGAGTGGGATGGGGATTTTTTTGTGTGTGTGTGTGTTTTTTTTTTCGTTTTCCTTTGACTATTTAATCATATTTTTACCATACTTTATATAGACGTTACCCTGCAGCGTATGTTGTTTATATATTGAGAGTGGGTTGTGGAAAATATTGAATTTTTTTCAAGCTGAATTGTAGGCCAGTTTTCAGAACATTCAGTTTTGGGGTTCATTATACTGTGTACTGTTTTAAGTAATACTAATAGTGACTTTTGGTTATGGTTCTTATTCTGCTCATTCATGAGTGAGCATTGTTTGATCCCACATGTATAATTCATGCGTACATCGGAATCATTTGGTAAACATTAACCATCGACCTCACAGACGTTATTCCACATCGGAAACTGTGGGTGAAAGATATGACTTTATTTTATAACATGAAGTTATATTTTATGAAGTTTTTACGAAGTAAACGCCGCAGAAGATGAAAATCAAGTTATCCTACGACTAAAAGTGTTAACCACCATCTAATGCCGAAGGTAGCAGATTGCTATATGATTCGATACATGCTCTAGTTTTAGAATAATGCCGTAGATTTCATACGATTCTCCAAAATCCTTGGAGAAACTTAAAGAATCCACGAGACTTCAGATTCTTTGCAGAAGACAAAAGAATCCTTGAGTCTCCAAAATTCCTCCTGAAGACAGAATACCCCGTAATTGAAAAATCGTAGATAGGATGAAATAGTTTTTATCAAATTCGTATCAACTCCGCAATCTTTCCTTCAGCCTCGCGTCCTTCTTGTAAGGGCCGCCACGAGAGTGTTTCAATTCTTGGGGGGTAGAGGGGGTAGAGGGTGGCGTCAATGCCGTGGAAGTTCCTAATGCTCAAGGAGAAATTCCGGCATTTTTGTGGCTGGGGGACCAATGCAATTCTCTTCATGGCGGTTCTTTGTATTGTGTTGGGTGGGTATAAAAAGCTCGGTTAATGTACCCCTTGGTGTTAGGCACTGAACCTCGTTTGGGTATGTAATGAAAGGGGATGTATAAACACGTATTGCTTGTGTATGCACGCATGTGTTCTTTCATTTTTGTGTGAGTGTGTGTATGAGGTGGTTTCAAATTACTCGTATGTATGTTTTTGTGCTTTTGATTAAGGAAAATGTACTTTTAGTGCTGTTGATATAATTTAAAGTTGTTTATATATATATATATATATATATATATCTATATATATATATATATATATATATATATATATGTAATATATATATATATATATATATAATGTGTGTGCGTTTTGTCATCATATTTCCCATTTCCTCTTATACCTTTCATCTGTTCCCCTTTCTTATTTGATTCCTTATTCCATCTCGTTTCCCCCAACTTCTTTTCTCACTCATTACGATGTCGAGAGAGAGAGAGAGAGAGAGAGAGAGAGAGAGAGAGAGAGGCAGGCGTGACTCGGATTCCCTTTTTCCGCTCTGTCCTCCAAATTGCTTTTAGGGATCCTAAACCATTTTAGATCTTGCCCTGGTCTCTAATGAGGGGCGGGTAAGTGGGTGGGGGGGGCCACTACCTCGCGGTATAATTTTCATGACAGGTCATTAGAAGACTTCATTCACCTTCCCTTCCCTCCCTCTCCCCCCCCCCCCCCCCCCCCCCCCCCCACCACTCTCTCTCTCTCTCTCTCTCTCTATCTCTCTCTCTCTCTCTCTCTCTCCTCTCTCCATCCTCCATCTGTCCTACCACTGAGTTATGAACAAGTTTTATGTCCAGGTTAATTTTTATTTTTTTAATTCCCATTTTATTATGTTAAAATGAAGCCAGTTTTCTTCTTGGATTGATTACTTTAACGTGTTTAATTCGGTGGATTATTTGTATGACTTTGTACATGACAGTATGCATTCAAGGTCATACTATATATATATTATATATATATATATATATATATATATTTATATATATATATATATATATATATATATATATAAATAGTAAATGAGAGAGAGAGAGAGCAGCACGACATTATACATACGACCCTATGAGAGCATGCACGCTCTGGAGTCCGTCAACTTGGACTTGTCATATCAGAACATCTAAAATGAGGTCACGCCAGTCTGTTCCAGGTCGTCCTTCGCTTTCAGTAAAGTAGAGATAACATTATTTAGCCCTTATGATTTGACGCTTGAAAAGAGATATGTTAATTGATTTTTGAGTGAAGACAATAACAGATTGCTTAGGAAAGCTTCTCTGGAGTTATTATTATTATTATTATTATTATTATTATTTAGCAAACATTTCAATGGAACAAGCTTAAAAACTCTCTGACTGACTCGAAAAGCAACCTTCCTAACAAGTGAATGCTTGTAGGATCCCTCGGTTAAGGAACTGGGCGTAACCTGAGGATAGGACTCTTGGAACGTACTGAAACCTGAATCCTGTCGCCTTGGATTGACTGGAAGAACTCTCTCTCTCTCTCTCTCTCTCTCTCTCTCTCTCTCTCTCTCTCTCATCTCTCTCTCTCTCTCTCAATCTCTCTCTCTCTCTCTCTCTCTCTCTCTCTCATATTAAAGTGATTGTAATACTTTCTTCGCTTGTACGTTATCGTAAGCTAGCATTTTTAAAATTGGAATTACTTAGATTGTGGAAAACTTTTTGTAATATAAGGATATATATATATATATGTGTGTGTGTGTGTGTGTGTGTGTGTGTGTGTGTGTGTGTGTGTGTGTGTCTGGATGTTTATTAACCAAATTCGATTTTTTATGTTTTTTGTCAAAGAATATTTCGTTAATAAATTTCTACTTGAATGAATTTGAGTGTCAGTTTTAATTTACTCGGAGTACTTGATGTAAAGAATATTTGATTTGACTGTAACGTGCAAAAATATGCTTTTAATAATGTTACAGAACACTGCATTCTATATTTTCCGCTTGCCTTACCTCATTTCGTTTATTGCAAAATTTCAATTTCGTATCATAGATTTGTATTTAAATTTCTAGAGAGAGAGAGAGAGAGAAGAGAGAGAAATATGATATCTGTCTTCGTGATTTGTGATTATACGTTGCAATTACTGCGATGTATTTTTTACGATACGATATTTTCGTTTAAAATATTTCTCCATTAGATTGAGGATTTCTTTGATGTATCGGTGATACGTTGCTTTCTTTTACGCGATAGATTTTGTAGATTATTTAAAATAAAGATTTATATCTAAATAAAGGGAGATGTTCAATAACTAATTGTTGGGGTTTGGGGTAATAAACACATTGGGTCTGTTTTTCTGATTTTTTTTTTTTTTTTTTTTTTGTACGTCATGATTCACTGTGCCATTATGTGATGTGAATTTCCTTCTATGTTGTTTGCCTGTATTCTTTCACCAGTCCAACTTGCGAATTTTAATGGTCCACTGGAATGGACATGACACGTAGTAGTTAGATAATATAACTTCAAAAGAGGGGTCCCGAGCCCCTCAGTCTGGCTTGATCGGTATGGTCTTGGCCTCTGCCACCTCGGTGGCAGCGAGTTCGATTCTCGGGTATTCCACTGAGGGGTTAGAGATGTGTATTTCTGGTGATAGAAGTTCACTGTCGACGTGGTTCGGAAGTCACGTAAAGCCGTTGGTCCCGTTGCTGAATAACCACTGGTTCCATGCAACGAAAAAACACCTTACAAACAAACAAACAAACAAACATACCCCTCCCCCCAAATCCATGGATACAACGGTTGCGAAATTTTGTTCGTACGGTGATGCATTCATTTGCGGATCCCCCTCCCCCCCCCCCCCCTTTTTTTTTTTAAATTAATATTTGATATATTCCCTTTTTTTTTCTTTGATGAATTTTGAAGCTATGGTAAAAATTTTTGTCTTGAACTAAACAGCCTTCTTAATTATGATTAGGAAAAGTTTGTATAAGGCTATAAAGTGTCTTCCGAAACCTGCTTAACAATAATGAAAGAAAACATATACACTAAAACTTTCAAAAGTATAGATCGAGTGGTGTAATGTCCGCATCGCTACCTGTTGAACGAACGCCTCTGTAACTCTTGTGTCGTGTCCGATCTGGAAGTTTAAATCTACAAAGTCGCCCTTGTCTGGGAGGTTAGACTCGAACACATGCAATGGCCTTGCTTTCTCTGCAAGGTTATTTATATCCCCGTACAGTTTGCTTGCTCGTTTGCTTGTATTGTGCACGTAAAATGTCAGGAATGATTTCAATACTTTTTCGCGAGTTCTCTTGAAGTTTGACTTAATTGTTTAAAACTCAGTCGCGATATGTCCAGTTAGCCTTGAATCTATTAGTTCTGATTTGTCTGTCCGCCCTCAGATCTTCAAAACTACTGAGGCTAGAGGGCTGCAATTTGCCATGTTGATCATCCACCCTCCAGTCATCACACGTACCAAATTGCAACCCTCTAGCCTCAGCAGTTTTGATTTTATTCAAGGTTAAATTATGCCTTTATCGTACGTCTGGCACCAATAACACAGGCCACCCCCTGGCCGCGGCTGAAAGTTTCATGGGCTGCGGCTGAGATTTTCATGGGCAGTGGCTGATCCGGACCCAATTTCGGTTGATCCAGACTCAAGTATGGTTGATCCGGACCCAAATCCGGTGATAGGTAACATGTCACGACGAAATTGCCTGTGGACAGACATAATTCACAGCTTCTTGAAAGAGTTTATTTATTTTGTTTATTTTTTTAAAGGGGTTTGGGAAGGGTAGCTGAGCGGTAACTGAATGGTCAAGCCATTAGAATTCAATGCTGATAACTAAAAAAAAAAAATAATAATAATAAATAAGAAAAAAGTAAAAAAACTAAACCCCGGATTTTCTCGAGAATTTTTGGGAACCTTCGGCCGTGGGCTAAAGGTTCGCCCATTAGGATTTGTCGATCCGGATACAGATCCAGGGATAGGAAAGCAATCCTTGAAGAAGAATTCACTCTGCTGAGTCATCCGTTAGTGTTTATAGTAACGAGAAGTTGGCAAGTGTTATGATCATTCAACATTGACCGACCAATCGATTTCCCGGTGCTTTTAATTCGTGTTTCACTCGCACGTGAGTCTTCGTGACTGCCTTTCGTATGCGTGAGTGTCTCCAAGTGTTTTGAAGGTCATTAGTTGATTCGGGTATCGCGTCTTTTTTTTTTTTTTTTTTTTTTTTCTCCAAGGTAGGGTTTCGTGTACCATGGCAGCGCATTGGGTTGTAATGCTTTACTGAAAAGTGAATATTTCGTGGAAGACTTTTTGGAATGTAAATTTGTTTACACTTTTCTCTAGGTTACCATATTGCATATTGCAGCGAATCATCATTCATGATTTAAAATTAAAAGCAGTTTAAAATAGAATTTAATTTGAATACAATATTTCTGAAAGATTTGTCCTGTTTTTGAGGAATAAATTTTTTTCCAAAAATTATTTTAAAAATCGACTAAATGCAGGTCTGACCTCGGCTTCTTGTATATGATGTATTGATATTTTATTGTCGAAGCTCGTTGAAAACTTCGTAATTTGGTCACAGGTTCAATTCGTGAATGTTTTGTTTTACTTATAACACGACCAGTATTCGTTTTCACCCTTTAGTTTAATTATTGTTGAGTTTTGTGATAAATTCCCCTTCTTCTTTGATTACGTTTGAATCGTAATGAAAATCGTATTAAAATTTATGAATGAATCTGTGATAATCGTCTGTAACCTTCAGGTTGAATTACTGAGGAATTATGATGATATTCTCTAATGATAATCTCTTTTTACCCACTTGTTGCATATATCAGTTCAGCAACAAAAGCTATAAATAGCGTGTTGAATTCATTTTAATCTCAGTGCTTTTGTCTGAGTTAAACTGTATATTATCAATACTAGTATTTGATTTTGAGACCAAAATGGATGAGCTCGCATTGTACAGCAACCTAGTTTTTATTTTGTTTCCAGAATAACTTTTTTTCCCCTTTCTAGATGTATACCTTTTGCTTAAAAAAAGGAAGTAAGTAATAAACTTACGACAATCTCATATATCTTTCTCACAATTCGGCCGTGTATTAAAAGGCGCAAACTTCGTGCGAATTCGTCTTTATTTCTCGTTATGCGCGTGTCATGCCCACCTCATTTCTCGTTATACGCGTGTCATGCCCACCTCATTTCTCGTTATGCGCGTGTCATGCCCACCTCGGTTTTAATTGCTTGGTCACGCGAACCCCAATCTAAGTAATATATATTCCCTTCGCTTTTGCATTTCTCCGTCTTTCATTTCTCTTTCGTGTTTACGAGCACTTGCCATCGCTACCTTCATGGCAAAGACTGCCAAAACCTCGCCCACGCAATCTCTCTCTCTCTCTCTCTCTCTCTCTCTCTCTCTCTCTCTCTCTTGCATTTTATTGCCCCGCTATTGTTCCTCGTACATTTATACATTCATCTCCCTCGCTCTTCTCTGCTCTCTCTCTCTCTCTCTCTCTCATTTTTCTGCCTTTCCATTGTCCATCTTTTTGCTCCCATCCCCTTTATGAGTTGCCCCCCCCACCCTACCTCTACCCCCCCCCCCCCACACCCCCCACCCCCCACCCCCCACCCCCACCCAGCCTTTCCTAGTATTTACAACCCACATTCATGTTCCTCCAAATTTCATTTACTCTCCCTCCTACCTCCTACTAGATGGTCCTCTCCCCCCTCCTCCTTCCCTCACCCCCTCCCACCCCTCTCGCTTCCTTCTTGTCACGCACACGCTAAGTGTTCTTGCAGCTTTAATGCACCTGTGTGAAGCCCTTTCCCCCAAGTACAACACCAGTGATTAAGGGAACCCCGCTTTTTTTTTTTTTGGAGGGGGGTGGGTGGGTGGGGGAGGGGAAGGGGGGGGATGTGTGTGGGGCGAGAGGAAGAAGGAAAGTGTAGTTTGTGCCTCCTCCCTCCTTCCTTCTCTTTTTTTTTCTTTCTTCTCTTCTTTTACTTTTCCTACTTGTTCTCCTTCCCTGCTTGCTGCTTCATGCGTTTCCTCTGCTTGCGTAAGCCTTCTCTCTCTCTCTCTCTCTCTCTCTCTCTCTCTCTCTCTCTCACCTTTTCCTCCTCGTCTCGTTTCCCTCTCGTTCTCTTCCACAGCCTCCTCCCGTATTTCCTTCGATGAGTTATGACCGGGCATTCACTGAAATGATCGTGTCGGTAGTGAATATGGGAATCGGAAGCTTTGCAGCATCTTCCAACGGCTTCCAACGTTGTAATTAAAAGAGATGGCCACGCCATTTCATCAGCGGTCGCGTAGGGGAAGCGCGAACTTGCAAAAAATAAAAAAAATAAAATAAAAAAATCCGCTTCTGCACTATTCAACACCAGAGATTGCATGATTCGAAGAAAAAAAAAAACCTGTCTCGAAAATATTTCACACGAGATAACGCATGAATGAGGACTTGCAAAATCGGGGGTTTGTTTTTATTTTGCATCGAGGGCGAGATTATGAATAATAATAAAAAAACATTTCAAAGCATTTTTGCACCGCAAAAATTATTTTGCACTGAGTAAAAAATGACTGATATGATAAGACTTATCCTTTGACGTTTCAGGATGTCAAAAATGTGCCGGAGGCCAAATATTGGCCATAAAAAGGGAAAGTAATTGTAATTTCTCTGACTAACAAATGAAAACTTGGGAGAATTTATCCACGAAAATAAAGAAATAAATGTTGGCCTTAAAAAATATGAAAATCATTATGAAGAATTTTCGCAATACACTAGAAAAGGCCAGACTTGCCATAAATTCCCGCGGGAAACTCGGGGATTGCGAAGAATTTACTCCCCCCAGGGATTTTTGGGGATTGCCCGAAGTTACCCTAGAAAAATCAGGGATTCCCGGATTATGCCTTGGAATACTCGGTGGTTTCGAGAATTTATTTTGTCAGTAATTGTTATTTTTTTTTAATTGCAGTTTTAGAATAATTGTAGCATTGTATGTATGTGTATATGTATGTGTATATATATATATATATACTATACATATATACATATATACATATACTATATATATATATGTGTGTATGTGTGCGCTCTTAATGCAATGTTTTTGTTTATACGAGTGAATGTGGATTTCATGTTGATTTAATCTATGTATATATATATATATATAAGCGGATACAGCGAGCCTGGCTTCAGGAGCATTCCCATTCTTAAGTCTGATTTCAGGAGCATTCCCATTTTTAAGTCTGGTTTCAGGAGCATTCCCATTCCTAAGTCAGGTCTCGAGAGCATTCCCCATTCCCATCCCCAAGAACTTCAGACTCGCATACGTTGTGTACGCTCCTTTGAGCTATTCATTATTCTCTCTCTCTCTCTCTCTCTCTCTCTCTCTCTCTCTCTCTCTCTCTCTCTCTCTCTTAGGTGAAAGCTGGAGGGAGGGAAAGTAATGAAATCAGTATTGTCAGGGATTCTTTCATTAAGGGGGGGTGGGGGGGTGACCTCAGAGCACCATATAGCCAATGATATTGTGTTTTAGAATAAAAGAAAAAAGATAATCCCGGAGAGTCATTGAGTCTCTCTCTCTTTCTCTCTCCAGACCCTTCACACGCGTTCACCTGCTCTCTTTCTCTTTTCGTCCTTAGTGGGATATCTCTCTCTCTCTCTCTCCTTTGTTTCACGTAATAATCCCTTTAAAATTTTTATTTCCCAAGTACGGCGCAAAGAGCAGATTAGGTTTCTCGGGCAAAAATTTAGTTATTAAGTCGTATAAAGGAGAGAGAGAGAGAGAGAGGAGAGAGAGAGAGAGAGAGAGAGAGAGAGAGAGAGAGAGAGAGAGAATATTATAGAAGATATATAATGTAGTCGGTATTCGTACTGGCAGGATCTGTCTCATAATTCCGGAGTATGCGTGATTTTAGCGGGGGTAGGTGGGTTTGGGGTTTGTGGGGGGGGGGGGGGGAATACGTGATTTCATTTGTAATCATAACCATCGCTGGTATAATTGGAAGATCTGATAAATGGAAGGTTATTACGTATCTCATAAGGCCGGAGGATGACCCTTAGGAAGTCGTCCATTTTATTATAGGTTTCGACGTCGACAGCTAAATTCGACTGCTATAATGCATTTCGCATTTCCACAGGGGAAATGCTCTCGTGCGCGCACGCTGAAATCAGCGCACGACGAGGACGTCAATAAATAAACGCTGAAAGGTAGATATATCCGCAAATAAATTTTTAAGTCATTGAGCTTGGACGTGTCAGGTGATAGAAATGATTTAGGAAGATCTTTGATTAAAAGACGTTTCATTCTTCTCAAGTTTCAAAGTTGTAGTAACTCTCAACTGTCTGCCACACTTTCTGGTTCTTGGAAGAGAATAGGAAAAACTGTGTCAGGACCTTACAAATGATAAAATCCTATCCAACAGGGGCGTGTTGTAATTAACAAGATATCCCGCATGGCAATAAACGAAGCTAAGAATCATTTATCAAGCTGGTTTAAAGATAATTTATATTTGTTTGAGACGACTCTGTAAGATCATATATATATGTTTGAGACGACTGTTATCTCTTACATAACCTCAACCCTACGACTTGCTATTTGTAAGCTTAGCATCGCCACAGCAAACTTGACTTTGACTTTTGATAGTGGTATCTAACGTGGAAGAAAAGAGGAAAAACATCTTTACTTTTCCTCGCGAGTAAATTAACTGGCACATTATATTCCTTGAGGGCATGACCTTGAAAAATTGCCCTGCACGAGCCAGAAGGAAATATTAAAAGACATACTTAAGTAAGTACCCAGGGCTTTCGTATTTTTAATATACCCATCTCCTTCTCCAGGGGACAGCAATGTACCCTGTAGAGGAGTGTATTAAAAACACGAAAGTGCTGGGCACTGATGTCCTTAATATTTCCTTCTAACCCTTGCATTATATTTTTAGTCACTCGAGCCTTGTGGTGGTATAGCATGAAGAATTGTATTGAAAGATAATGAATTTCTCTCGTATTTTTTTTTTGGCTCATGTATTTCATTTTCATATCTATTAAAAGAAAGGATTAAAGCCGTTTAAAAACAGACATTCACCTAAAACTTTATTATTTTTATCGTCACGGGGTTTCGTTCGATTCAAATCTGAATAAAAGTAAAATCGCTGGGCTTTTCCTCCCAATTAGCGGGATTCCATTTAACGCCCAACTTAAAAAGCACAGGAATAAAAGCACGTGAAAATGAAACGCGATAATATATATATGATTTTTTAAAAAAATTTCCACCTCTTGAGAAACATTCATTAAATGCCTTCCACCGTTTTGTATTTTTGTTCCCGTTGCTCGAACAACTTTTGGGTAAAAAGTTGAATCAAGTGCGCAAGAAAAATAATTACAAATTGTCTTTTGGAGCTGATTTTTTCTTTGCATGATAATTGTGGATTCTTGGGGGGTGGGGGAAGGGGAATAAAACCCAAAATCAACTTTGGGTGGTTAGAAAAATTGATAATAAAAAGAGGTCTTTTTGAATCTGATTTTTTCCCTGATAATTGTATATAGTCCTATTTTTGGACGAAGTCCAAAACCAACTTTGTATATTTATGAAAAATATGAAAAAAGGTCTTTTTGTATTTCATTTGACCATTAAAAAAAGACGAAAAAAGAGACTTGATTACATTACCTGATTACAATCACGTATGTAAATGTACGTCTAATTTTCTTTTCGACTAGATAGAGCCAAGTCCATCCTTGATTATTTGAATTATATCAGGGATTTTAATACTTTTGTTATAACACTTATCTCTCGCTCATTCAATTTTTCTCCTCGACAAAATGGAGCTGGGTCCGTCCTTGATTATTTAAATTACCAGTATTACGACACTTTTAGCTCGCAAGTGAAAAAAAAATCATTTATGCTCCCACGGGCAAAGTCCGTCCCATATTATTTAAGTCATCACGAACTTTATGTTTTAATTCCGACACTTGTGCCTCCCGAGTTTTCCTGTAATAGACCCTCACATTTTTCCGTGGGTTTTTTTCCGTAGCCTTTTTCTTGTAGCCTTTTTCCTTAGTCTTTTCCACGTAGCTTTTTTCGTAGCCTTTTTCACTTAGCCTTTTTTATAGCCTTTTTTCGTAGTCTTTTTCCTTTAGCATTTTTCCGTAAACTGGTTTCCCATAGCCTGTTTTCCATAGTCTTGTTTCCCTTTTCCTCTTTCACGTAGCTTTTTCCCGTAGCCTTGTTTCCCTTAGCTTTTTTCCCGTAACCTTTTTCCTTTAGTATTTTTTCCGTAGCCTTTTTATCCTTAATATTTTTCCCCTTAGCCTTTTTCCCGTAGCCTTGTTTCCCTTAGTCTTTTTTCCCATGGACTTTCTTCCGTAGCCTTGTTTCCCTTAGTCTTTTTTCACATGGACTTTTTCCCGTAGCCTTGTTTCCGTTGCCTTTTTTCCGTAGCCTTTTTTCCCTTGAAATTTTTCCCCTTAGCCTTTTTCCCGTAGCCTTGTTTCCGTAGCTTTTTTCCCCTTAACCTTGTTTCCGTAGCCTTTTATCCCTAGCCTCTTTCACGTATCCTTTTTTCCGTAGGCAATCACACAATCGGTGCTGTTTGTAGTTTCGAAAGAGCGAGGAAGGAACAGCGACGGAGGAGCAGAGAAGATTATATTATCGGGTGCGTTTTAAAGCGGTCTTGGCCAACTTGCCGGGGGGGGGGGGGGGGGGGGGTCCCTTTGTCTATTGGCTTTCACCCATGCAGACTCGCGCTGGGAAATGCATTACTTGGGGAGTAGTAGTAGTAGTAGTAGTAGTATTAGGAGTAGACCTGTTATTATCCTTAAAGGATATACTAGAAAGCCAGGAAAGGAGTTGATATTATTTGTGTCACTTGTTTGGAGAACTCGATAGACGTTTTTTTTTAATGGCAATCTGAATTCGGTTTTGTATCCGGGGCTACAATGCATTTTTTGGAGACAGGTTAAAGTATTGATTTCTATTTTTTGTTCTCTGTGTTGAATTCTAGAGTTTAATTGGTGTGTAAGATTTGATGGTTGAATCCGAAGGTTGAATTCTAGGGTTGAATTCTTGGGTTGAATTCGAGAGCTGAATTCGTGACTCGATTTCGAGAGCTGAATTCGTGGATTGAATTGGTGAGTTGATTCTAAGAGTTGAACTCGCGGATTGCAATCCAGGGTTGAATTCACACGCTTTATATTCCATTGCTTTCCGACTTTTGGAAAATTTTGAATTTCCACGAAAAAAATTTTTTTTACCTCCCACGTCTGGAAAAAAAAAAAAACAGTGGTATAATGTAAATTTGTGCCTTTTGATGATGATGATGATGATGATGATGATGAGGATGAGGATGAGGATGAAAGGCGCATTGGTTCCTGCATCGAAAATTTGAAACTCCACTAGAGACCAGAAGAGAGAGCAGGAGAGAGAGAGAGAGAGAGAGAGAGAGAGAGAGAGAGCGCGTTTTAACCAAGGACGAATTTCGTCACGGGTTTCACGTGAAATCTGGATTAAGAGAGCATTTAGGGTTTTGTGAAGACGGGAATGACGCGAAGCTTAGGAAACTGGAACGAATTGTAATGTTGGTTATGCAATTCGTCATAAATCGCGTTATGTCTGTCCGTCCGTCCGTCTGTCATTCAACCACGGCGAAACGGCTGGTCCGATGGGCATGAATTTCAGCAGGGTTATAGTGGGGACCCCTAAGATGGTTTATAATGGGGTTTCATCCTACCTCCCCGAAGGGGGTGGAGGTGAGAAGGGATTCCCTGAAACAGATCTGGTTCTGCCCGTGAAACGGGGCTGGTTATGCCCGTAGACTTAGTTACTTTACGAATTTACCATACATAATTTCTGCATACAAATGTTTGCTAGTATGAAGAAATGCAGACATGTAAAACAGAAGAAAACTTCAATCGTTGACACGCATCTTTGCAACGCATAAAGATTAATTAATTTGCATTGCAATAACAATATTCATGAACGCCGTATCTCGTAGTTACGTGAAACCTGCAACAAATCGTTGATATAGATTTTGTAACTCAAATGTTCAGTTTAGGCCAAAAAACATTACAAACCCTATTTATAGACGTCCTTGAACGCCCGACCGCCTTCTATCCTTGATCATTAAGCATTAACAAAGAGCTTCGTTCTCTGTCAAAAAGATATAAATACATATGTGGGTCTTGAGTGAAGCGATATGGAACAGATGAATACGTCGTTTGTTTCCTACAATGAGCTAATTAACACGCTCATAGAACAACGAAAACAAGGCTCTGAAGTATTGATTCACGCTCCGCTTTCTGATACTCGGGTTTTAGTTACAATATCCTATCTTCTCCCAGCCATCAGGACACGCCACACTGATTCTCCCTTCCCCCCCTTTCCTCCTCCTCCTCTTCCTCCTTTCATCAGATCCCCTTCTTCCTCTCTAATCCTTTCCCCCTTTCCCCAACACAACATCCTCTTTCCCCAACGAATTCCCCTCTTGTTTTCCCCATGAATGTCTTCTCTTTCATTGGGTTTCTCCTTCCAGCTTCGCCTGGAATTCCCCCAACACAGTCCCTTACCCTCCTCTCCCCCCCCTACCCCACCTGGCCTTCTTTCCACTTTTTCCAGGGAATTCCCCCGACGAAATCTCCCTCCTCCCCCCATTTTCCCCGATGTTCATTTGATGACGTCACAGCCTTCGTACCCCAGCTGCTGCTGCTGCTGCTGCTGGGTCGTCGTCTTCTGCGGGACGTCTGTGGGACGACTCGGCTATTTTGGTGTGGGGACAGAGAGAGAGAGAGAGAGAGAGAGACACTAAGGGCGTTGCGCCAGTGTCCTCCGGGAGTCTCGTCTTGTCCCGTTCGATTGTTCGAGTCAGTTGCGACATGTCTTTTGTCCTTGGGGCGTGTGTTGTTGCTGCCCATGTTTTATTCGTGAATATCGAAGTCTTTATTGGGTCCGTCTGGTAAAGGTTTTCCCTAAGAGGTGCTTTCGACTGAAACGCTTTGAGATGACACAGACAGTATGCTGAGGGCAAGACTAGGGGTTTCCCCTTAGTGGAGAGATTACACAGAAAGTCTGTAATGAGGGCGAAACTAGATGTTCTCCTTAGTGGAGAAGTTACACAGACAGGCTGTAATGAGGGCGAGACTAGGGGTTTCCCTTTAGTGGAGAGATTACACAGACATGCTGTAATGAGGGCGAGACTAGGGGTTTCCCTTTAGTGGAGAGATTACACAGACAGTCTGTAATGAGGGCAAGACTGGGGTTTCCCCTTAGTGTGGAGAACAAACAGAGGTACTTAAATAAAGAGTATGAATATACATTCAAGTAAAAAAGAGATTACACACGAAATCTGTTGTCAGAGCAAGACTGAGGTTTCCCCTTAGTGTGCAGATCAAACAAAGATTACTTAAATACAGAGTCAGAATAAAAAAAAAATTCAAGTTAAAAGAAACTCCAGAGTCATAACATCTCAAGCAATCACGGGGAAACGAGGGGACGTCGTCAAACCATCAACCGACTTCAGGTCCAACTTTTATTATTATTATTATTATTATTATTATTATTATTATTATTATTATGAATTATTTTGGGGAAAAACTCTCTTTCATCACGAGATTTTATACAATGTTCTAAAGGGGTCCACAATAACAAAAATGTGTAAAGTTCGTGTATAATTTATAAACACTTTATGAAAGCTTTCGAACCCTTTCCTTGGTTCATCTTCGGTCCAGAATTATTGTGGGCCCCTTAGAACATTATTATTATTATTATTATTATTATTATTATTATTATTATTATTATTATTATTATGGAATGTGACGAAATACAAACTCCGAAAACAAAGACAAGTCAGCAAAACGCGAATTGCCAAGTCGGGAAATCATAATTATGAACAAGGAAGGCGAGGCAATGTTAATTATCGTAATAGAGAGGGGGAGCAGAGGAAACCCTTAATCTAGCAGTCATAATAAAGAAAAATACATAGCTGAGTAATTTTTTTTTATTAAATTCGAATTCTGTATTTATATTTTGCAACCCATTAACAAGATTAGTTTCCTGTGGGGTAATTATAATTTAGAAAATGAATGACGTAATAGTTTAGGCTTCGTAATGTGATCGGTTAGCATTCTCGTCTAATAGGAGAGAGAGAGAGAGAGAGAGAGAGAGAGAGAGAGAGAGAGAGAGAGAGAGAGAGGGAACGGAAAAATTCGTTCAGTGGAGCAGAACTTTCGAGAGGAAATATATCCTAAATCCTGAAGAGAGAGAGAGAGAGAGAGAGAGAGAGAGACGAGAGAGAGAGAGGGAGAGAGAGAGAATGTGTATGCGCGCGCATGTGTGCTATCAAACCCTTCTAAAATAGTCTACGTAGCTTTAAACTTCCAACGGATTGTTCTTGCCCATACCAGTGTGTCAGTTGCAGGGTTTCAAAACGCGCTTTCCAGTTTCTGCCAATCATTTTCTTTTCCATTGTGAGGGGGGGGGGGGGGGGGGGGGGGGGCGGAGTTAGGCGCGAAGGGATGGTGGGGGTGCCTTGGGTATCCGACAGCTGACGAAAAGGGCAACTCATTGCATGTACCAGACCCAGGGTTGCTGGGAAAGAGAAAAGGAGAGTGAAATGTGCTGTAGCATGATGCTTTTATAAATGGGGTTTTAGAGATATTTTCCTGGAATTTCGCTGGAAACACCAGGTTTTTAGTTGCTATTATATGTACATTATTGGCAATACACACACGCACGCATGCTCATTACACACACATCACACAGACACAGACACACACCACACACACACACACATATATATATATATATATATATATATATATATATATATATATATATATATATATATATATATATATACACTTAAAAAATCACAGTAGATGCACGTGACTTCATTAAATAAGCGAATACAGGAAATGATAGTCAGAAATCCAAGGGCGCTTTCGTCTTCACTAAGCATTGTCAAGGAGCGAATGACAGTGTCTTAGTAAAGACGAAAGCGCCTGGATTTCTGACTATCATTTTCCTGTGGTATTCGCTATATATATATATATATATAATATATATATATATATATATATATATATATATATATATATATATATATATAACGTGATCATTTAAAAACACATATCCACAGGTGAAAAATAAAGAGACAGGGTGTAGGTCCTGACCGGTTTCGACTTTATTTCCAAGCCATTGACGAAGGTCTGATATATAGTATTAGAAGTTGAAGATAATATGGTTTCTCCTCCACTAGGTATATAGATATTTAAACACCATTATTATCAAGGAACGCTCTGTAAATTCCTTTTATACACTACCATGATGGCCCCTTCAACAACCGACGAACGTGGAGTTGTGTGCAACGCTGCGGTGGTTAATCTATTTAAAGTAGATGGTGCCGACTGCCTATAACTCACTCTGGCCTATCGCTGACGGAAGGTACACGATCATAAAGTCCGCTCTGACCTTCGTCGTCTCTATTAGTATTACGATTATCGGTTGAGGGATCCTATTTTCGCTTACTCGGGGAGTAAGCCTACAGACTACTTTGTTGTTATTGTTGTTCTTGTTGGGGGGGGGGGTAGGAAAGCCCTATGGAAGAGCCTAAAAAGTCCTGAAAAAAGTGTTTCGCGAATTTAAGGATAGGATATTTATGATTTATTTATTAGCATGAACACTGTAAAAAAAATAATGTAGACGTTAAACAGTACTGAACAATTATTTATAATTTTAAAAATGTAGCGTATTGTCATTTTCGTTGGTGAAAAAACAAGCTATTTGACCGTAGATTTAAGCACGCACGGTGGGCATGCTTGAGGTCGGATCACGCCTTGTTAATCACATCTAAGTGATTTTGTTTAAACTTGTATTATGTTATTTTACACAAGATTCAGTTACGAGTAAATTCCTCATTTAACTTTCCCTTTAATTAAAAAAAACCCCTAAATTTGCCATCCCTTTAAATTCAAAGTAACCAGTTTCGGATGCCACTGAAAACTCTCTCAAAAGGATTTTCAGATCTACAGAGGAATAAAAGCAGATTCAAAGCCACGTTGATTGACTAATTGGTTTTTTATCTCACTGCTGTCGCACCAGCTGATGATGTTTCCCGACCCCGCCAGGGATATCCACTAAAGTGGAGAGGCTGATCAATCGATTATGCTCATCCTAAAGCTGGTTCTGAGGAGTCACGAGGGTTTTTTTTGGTATGGGGCCGCGAAATGCTGGAATGACAGATTAGGGTCTGTTTGATAAGTAGTAAGAGTGAGGTTAGAAGTTGCTTAATGAGAAGTTGAAAGTAGGTAAAGAATGAGGTATTTCCAGGTTCAGTATCTTGACGTGGTTTCAAATGTCAATTCTCTTTCCCATACACTGTTATTAACTCCTGTTTTATACGTTTTTCTGTACAGCGTATAATGTTGTTTGAAGCTCTCACCCGCGGCCCATGAAACTCATAGCCAGTCGTGGTGGCCTGCGTCGTGTTGCCAGACGCAAGTTCATGACTAAATGTAACCTTAAATAAAATCAAAACTACTGATGCTAGTTGGCTGAAATTTGGTATGTTTGATGATTGGGGGGTGGATGTTCAATATACCAATTTTCAGCCCTCTAGCCTCAGTAATCTTTAAGATCTGAGGGCGGACAGGAATAGCTTCTATTTACATTGGACTAAAAAAAATGATAATTGCAGTCCAGCATCTAAAAAATGCTTTGCTGTTGAACGCTGATTTTCACTTAGTGCAGATTTGTTTAACGCAAACAATAACCACCCTTAAAGAAATACAGTGTTGAACACAAATTTATATCTGGTTTTAAACAAATTTCCATAATTTTAATACATATATATTCCTGGGTAAGAAAAAAGGGAGAGAAGTGGTTTAAAACAAATACAGAGGAACCAGACGTAACATTTCTCTTTAAAATGAACATTCGTTAACTGGGAAATAAAATCACGACCCGGAGACATCTGGTCAGGTCTCTGTGGCGTTTTATCAGCTGGGTCAGATTTTAATGGTTATCCTATATGTCACGGGGAGCATCCCTTCCGCATTCGAAAGCATAAAGCAAGATTTGATGTTGATGGATTGTCGTGAAAGGCTGGGACGGAACGACCTATAATATAGATATGATGTGTACAGATACGAAATGATTTTTTGTGTTTATTTCTTATGGGCGTTTTGGTGAAGTATTTGTACACATGCCAATGTGAAAGCACAATTTATTAGATGGTTTTTGTGCGTGGATGCCCTCGTGCAATTTATTCAGCTGTGGACATGTTGAAGGGGAAAGGTTATTGTGTTGAGTCTTTCTATTCTTGGATATTTCTGTGATAAACTGATAGGCTAGACTAGGTTTTGGAATTCCGATACTTGAACTTTCTCTTGAAATGATTCAACGGTTTTGATTGTTGACAAATGTTTAAATGTTTACGCTTAAATCTTCTGTAATGCAGACCTAAATAAGGCGTAGATATTTTAGTTGGGCTTTTTCCCACTCGAACATTCTCTGATAAATGACTAGATTGGCCCAAGTAATACTAAACACAAGTGTTATGGAATTCTTTCGCTCGAATACATATAAATGACTATGCGGATTTTTGCACAAATTTCTTATGTTCTGATCTTTAAGAAGTGAATCGACTATAAACTAAATATAAAAGAAAAACCACAACAGCAACAATGAATTGATTTCATCATCGTTCTTATAATCATTTTCCTGGTCCGCTGGTGTGATCACTAGTGTCGTGACGGGCCGCTCAGATGACTCGAGTTCGCGCCTACCCCCAAAGACGATGAAAAAATTAAAAAAAATCACTTATTCTGTATCATGAGCAGTTACTACCGCAGTCAGTGGGGTCTTTAGCGGTGGAGAGGTTAAAACTAACATTCTTTGGAAGCTTGAGTTTCCAGTCGATGGTGCTTTGGTGTGCTAGTTCCATGTGAATAGGTTTCATCTACTGAAATAATAATAATAATAATAATAATAATAATAATAATAATAATAATAATAATAATAATAATAATATGCTGGAAGAAGACCTTCATTAATAAAGGTTTTATTGAAAATAACGGCCATTTCAGTCGCGTTTATTTTGTATAGAAGTTTCTCTATTCTTCTTATTACTGTCTTTTCTTCTACACTCAAATTGGCTGTTAAAACGCCTAATGGGGTAGTCATGTAAAAAAACGTGGTATTTGTCAAATTGAATATATTATACAATTTGTACTGAATTTTGTATAATATATTCGATTTGAGAAATACCACGTTTTTGACATGATTCCCCCATTTGGCGTTTTAATGGCCAATTTGAGTGCGGAAGCAAAGTCAGTAATAATAAATAGAGAAACTTCTATACAAGATGAACGCGGCTGAAATAGCCATTATTTTCAATAATAATAATAATAATAATAATGAATAATAATAATAATAATAATAATAATAATAATAATAATAATAAAAAGAATGACAACCCCAAGTAATGATTAAGAGTTGTCACCATTCATTCACGTATCTCCATGGAAGATTGGATCCGTCGGAGTAGCGCCAACACTAATTCATCTCCAAGTGGCTGGAAATCCTGTCTTCCATCCTCCTAACGGTCTCCTCTCCTCCTCCTCCTCCTCTTACCAATTCTCTTCCTATCCCTTTCCTCTTCCCCCCACCTCCTCCTCCTCCTCCTCCCCCCAGGATCATTTGCTAAGAGCAAACTGCATGCAAGCGCCGTTGATTGATTGCCTTATCATATATTCCAGTGTGAATGAAATATGTCCTCCCTCTCTCTCTCCCCCCACTCCCCTCCTCTTCCATGGAAGGAGGGACATTGCCATTCCTTCCTTCCTACCCCCCTCCCTTTCCCCATCCTCATCCTCCCCTCCCGCATCTTCATCACTGCAAATGAACGCAACCATCACATTAAGCTTGGAATTATTTCGCAGGTAATCTGGGGTTCTTGAACGTGGACTGAAACGAAGAAGAAGAAGAAGAATAATGTATTGATTCCGGAGTGGTTTTTGCCGCTCGGTCGTTACTCTTTCTGAAATGATTCAGTCGTAATAGGAAGTTTGCTGTGAGTACGGGGTGGGGGCGGGCGGTTTGCAGCCTTATTGTGAAGGAGTTTTTATTTATTTTTTTTTATTATTAGAAGTGCCTCAGGGGGCTGTTCGTATACTCTGCTTTCTGGCTTCATGGTTACCTGTCGTTTTTGTCGAATTATCTTTCCCGTCAGTTTTAGTTTGGTATTCTTTTCAGGAAATCAGGCGCTTTGTATATATATATATATATATATATATATATATATATATATATATATATATATATATATAAATGTCACAATTGATTTTGTAAACATCAGTTCTAATTAGCAAGAATTGTATATATTAAATAACAAGGATTTGACTGCCAGACTCATGGTAAATTGAAAAAAAATTTTTGACTGGCAGATTTTATTTTGTAGACGTCAATTGAAATTGTCAAAAATTGTATATAATTGTTAAGTTATGACAGTGCGAAACTCGTTTTTTTTTTTTTTTTTTTTTTTTTTTTTTTTTTTTTGCAGGCAGAATACATTTTGCGACATCAGTTATAAATATCAAGTATTTTATATACTTACTAATAAGTTTTCACAGTGCCAAACTCAAGGTAATTTGAAAGAATTTGTTATTTTGTCATTGCTAGAATTAATTTCGCAGACGTCAATTATAAATATCAAAGAATTGTATATATTTTTTAATTGGTTTACAGTGCCAAACTCATTTTTCTTTGCCAGAATTCATTTTACAGACATCAGTGACGATTATCAAGAAGTATATATGTTTTGTAAGAAGATTGCACTGATGCCAAACTTATGGTAATTTAGAAAAAAAATATTTTGGTCATTGTCAGATTTTATTTTGCAGTTAGTTATAATTCTCAAGAATTGCATGTATTTACCGACAAAATTTTGACAGCGCCAAACTCATGGTAAATTGAAACAACTTTTGTCATTGCCAGACTACAGGCACAGAAGACCAATCAGCGTGACGCCAACTGTTTACGGTAATTGGCACGATTTACGGGCCAGTGAAAATAGGAAGTCGACTCGAGGAGGAGAAAACGTGCAATTAGGATGAGAAATGAGACTGATTAGATTGGGGCCGGGCAAATAAACTGTAACATCCGTTCCAGAGTGGTCCTCAGTCCCTCAGACCGTTGGAGACTGTTGTGGAATTGGAACAGGGAATATTGTGGAATTGGAACTAAGAATGTTGTGGAATTGGAACTGGGAATATTGTGGAATGGGAACCCCTAAAGTTCGATCGAAGATGCAATGGATTACGAATCTAAAACAGTTCTCCTTGTTATTTTCATAATTTACGTTTTTATCTGTTTATTTATTTATTTGCCGATATATTTTTTATTGTTTAATAACTGATCTTTTCCTGTATATCCTAAAACCTTTTCTCACCTCTTTTAAATGAACGCCATAATCTTTGGAAGCTTGAATTTCAAGTGAGTGGCCCCTCTGTGGTGGTGAGCATTTTACATAAGAATAGTGGTTCATCTTAAGAATGATAATGATAACATACATACATACATATATATATATATATATGTATATTATATATATATATATATATATATATATATATATATATATAAAGGTTTTTTTGCCACGAAGGAAAAAAATGAAAAAGCGAGTTAGCCGAGTACTTTCGGTCCTATTCGGACCCTTTACTGTAAAGGGTCCGAATAGGACCGACAGTACTCGGCTAACTCGCTTTTTCATTTTTTTCCTTCGTGGCAAAAAAACCAAAAAACCTTTATTTATACATAGCATCACGTTTTATATACTTCGTGATCAAGTTATTCATATATATATATATATATATATATATATATATATATATATATATATATATATATATATCCAGAAGATAATAATGGCTAAATGAACTGCAAGAGTCCCAGAGTAAAATAATGATAGGTATTGGTACCCCCGCGCTTTCGTGTATTAATACACACTGTACCCTGAAGAAGGTGTATATTATACACGAGAACACTGGGTCATTATACCGTTTATTATCCCCGTCTGGCTCTTGTACTACATTTAGTCACGTGATCCCCCGGGATGGTGTAGAATAATGTATATATAATATTCTCTCCTCTCTCTCTCTCTCTCTCTCTCTCTCTCTCTCTCTCTCTCTCTCTCTCTCATCTGTCACCGTCGGCCCATCACATGTACCCTGTGCAAGCACTGAGACAAATTTTTTTTTTTTTTTTTTTTGGAGGGGTGTGTGGGGGTGACCGCCCTGACCTGTTCATTTAAATCTCCCCTTTGTTTTACCCTTTTATATTGCCCCTCTTTTATTTCTTCCCTCACTCCTTTTTAGTCGAACTCTCACGGTCTAGTAATTAGAATGTTTAATTACCGGGTCAAGATAAACTTTTGGTGGTGGCGGTGGTGGGGCGGGGGAGGAGCGGGTCGTCGTGTGGGCTACCAGACTGTTATTGAACTAGCGATGCGGTTCTGTGTTGACAGCTTTGTTGTTTGGCCGTCGGTGGTGGTGATTGGCGTTGCCTTTTGTGATTGGTGATTGTTATTAGTCGTCGATGGTAAATATTTTTTTTCTCTCAAAGTATCATCAGCGCAAGGCGGGTGATTGACGAACCTTTGTGTGTTTTGTCGGTTTGTTGTTTGTGATTGACACATATATATAATGAATTAAGCGCTGAACCATGGATTTTCGTATTGTCTCTGTGATTGATACGAAATGAATAATTTTTTTTTCTGTGGTTATTTTTGTTTTAGTGTGTACATTGCCGAAAATAAAATAAAATATCTCAAGATGATCAACCATTAGTCATTCATTATTGACACCTATACTTTTCCTTAACCATTTCTCTCTCTCTCTCTCTCTACATTGCTTTAAATATCTCGTGATGATCAATCATTAGTCATTTCTTTAGTGACACCGATACTTTTGCATAACCATTCTCTCTCTCTCTCTCTCTCTCTCTCTCTCTCTCTCTCTCTCTCTCTCTCTCTCTCTCTCTCTCTCTCTCCATTGCCTGAAATATCTCCTGATGATCAACCATTAGTCATTCATTAACAACACCGATACTTTTGCTTAACCATACACGATAATTAAGACTATTGACAGAGAGAGTGTTACAGGAACTCGTCAGGCGCTAATTAGTCACGGTGTTGTTGTCGCTTATAACTTTTTTTTATTTTTTTTTTATTCGGGCGACATCAGAGATCCCGTATGACAAACAGATACAGATATTGATCGCCTTTATATTCTTCCACCCGCCGAAAGGTCAGAAGTCCAAATGTGTCATGGAAGGTTTTTTTTATGTTTTTTTTCTTCTTCTTATTCTGATACCCCTGGGCTTAAAATTAAACCCGGTCGTAGCTGTAGTGTATTTTTTAAAGGGTTATGTACGGGTCGTGTTTGGTACATATCCCGAGTAGCAGATTTGATAAATTGTATGTCGTACATTTTCATAAATACCGTACAGTGAATACGGTGTAGCTGATTTGACTAAGTTATTTTTCATACATTTTCATAAATACCGCCCAGTGAATCCCATGTAGCAGATATTACAAATTTTTTCTCATAAATTTATGTATGAAAAAAACGTACGATGGACTTGTTAAATTATGTATCGTAAATTTGGGAAGGTTGTGTAGAAAATCTGGTAAATTTATGTAATATATTTGATAAATCCAGCACAGTCAGTTCTGTGAATCGGTACTGTATTTGACAAACTAACAAGGGTAAATATGGAAAAATACAGAGTACTGAATTTGATAGAATTTATTATCTAAATGTGTTAAATTACTAGTAGCTAATACGATGAGTTATTTGCAGTAAATTTCATGAAGTTCTTTTAAGCAATAAAATACTGTGTAGCAATATATACGTGAAAAGTCCATTTAGCAAATTTGTTTCATATATAAAATATGTATTGGAGTCGACGAAATGAATATAATATAATACGTTCAGGACATTGATAAAATACATTCTGAGTGAGATTAAATTTAAATTTATAAATATAAATACGTTTGAACGGTTTTTAATAGTAGGACCTGTCTCCTTTTGAAGTATTCAGCTTGTACAGAGGCGTGGAAAAAGGTCTATATTTATTTGGGGCGACTTGATATTTTTATTTGCAGAAGGGAAGCCGAGCCTCCTCAGGCTTTAATGAAAATGAAGATAAAGAGAGTTTTCTCTCCTTGGAGCGTGTTTTTTTTTCTTAAGAACAAAGTTGTTTGTATGATGGGCCTAGAAGAATTATTTTTAAGGAGGACCAGGATTTAGGAATTTTTCCTTCTCTCTCTCTCTCTCTCTCCTAGGATGTTTTTCTTCTCGCCATTTTCATTCTATCGAACGAATTTTTCCTTCTCTCTCTCTCTCTCTCTCTCTCTCTCCAGCATTCATTTACTTTTTCTCTTGCCATCTTTGTTCCACCGAACGAATTTTTCCTCTCTCTCTCTCTCTCTCTCTCTCTCTCTCTCTCTCTCTCTCTCCCTTATTCCTTTAATTTCCTCGGGTCTTGGGATCTCCATTTAAGGAGTGAGATCCCCATTACAAAGACGGAGTTCTTTTGTTTTCTTTTTTCCTGTGAAAATCGAGCCTTGTGTCTCTTTGGGATTAGTCTGCCCAAACGGAAAAGGGGAATTTCCTTAGTTTATTTCGTGCGATGTCAGGAATACTATATATATATATATATATCCATATATATATATATATATATATATATTATATATATATATATAATATATAATATATATATATATAATATATATATATATATATATAATATATATAGTATATATATATTATATATATATATATATATATATATATATTTATTTATAAGCGGCTGTCACTTTAATAAAGAGGAAATAGTAGAATGTCAGTAAAACAAAAGTAAAAGGATATTGTCACTTACAGAGGAGGGAAAGATAAAATGAGTCATTTAGAAAAGCGGAAAAAGTTGGAGAAAGTTTATAAAGTATTTAGAAAAGCGAATAAAGTATGCTAAAGCTATAAAACATGTAATTTATAAAATTAGATAAAAGAATATATACGAAAATGGTCAAATGTGTCATTGACAATATTAAGAAAAAATTTAGATACACGATGAATTTGAAATATGAAACGGAATAAAACAGTTGTTTTAAAAAAATCGAACGAAGGCATCAGACTGCCATTAAAAAAAGGTCTAAAAAATAGAGACACTTTTCGTTTAGAAACAGCTATAGAAATAGAGCCATAGAGAGATGGAATCACGGAGACAGGCGGTATCATCGGCGCTGTCGAGAAGCCACAAGAGCAGGGGAATATGGCATCAGAGGAATGCCAATTATGGAGGGATTTCAGTCTCTTGCATCACACTGCTGCTGCTGCTACGTTTGTGGAAGGCAGACGTTCGCTTTTTTTGGAAAGGGGATATTTATTTCGGTCTCGCTATCTCTCTCTGTTGGCGTAGGGTGTGTTGTACACTTTTGTTTTGGACAAGTTCTTCGAGTTTGTTCGTTTTTAGCATTGTCTGTGTCTATTTGTATGTGTCGTAATATTTGATGCCATTTTAGTGAATGAACCAGCTACAGAAGATGTATATATATACATGGTTGTGTTAAAAAAAAAAAATAAAAAATATATATATATATATAGTATATGTATGATATATATATATATATATTATATATATATATATATATATATATATATATATATATATATATATATGTGTGTGTGTGTGTGTGTGTGTATGTATATATGATATATATATATATGTATGTATGTATATATACATATATATATATATACATATATATATATATATATATATATATATATATATATATATTATATGTATGTAGTGTGTGTTATGTTATGCGTGTCATTATCATTATAATTTTTCAACGGTGCATATCTATCTCATCGTCATTTATTTCACACAAATCATATACTTGTCAAAATAAAACTGTACTGTCATAGGGATGAAATATTACGGCTGAAAAAAGGGTTGATATTCCTTGTAATTTTGTATTCTGCAGAAGACTTTTCGATCAGTCATAATCCCATTGTACTGCATCCAATATTTATGGTTTCCAGTCCAGAAAGTCTACGGTCGATGTACACCACTTTTAACTATCAAGAACGCTTCATACGCCTGTAAGAGGAACTTAAAATACATTTCTTAAAGCATTGTTTTATAAAGTTTGAGGGAATGCTAATGGGTGTTAGTATTTAATGAAAATTAACTACAAAAAAAGACATATTTGTCTATTTGTACCACTGACTCCTCTTTTGATAAGTTTTTTCGTCATTTTCATATAAGTTGAAGAATTTTTATCGATAATAGTTTCCACCGTTATTTATCTTGGTACTTCTCTTATATTATTCCCTACAAGAATCATTTTATTTTTAATAGTTCTTGGTGAATGTAAGCAATCTCAAGAGTGGAGAAAAATGGCTGGATCCCACTTATCCCTTTGATCATAGTCTGGAAAAGCCAATCTCCCTAAATATTTGCCCCAGACTGAAACCGCTTTTTTGTCCATACGCTCTCCTTCAAGGTGAACTATTCATTGTCTCGAAAACGTATTTTATTCAATAGTCTTCGAGGAACTTATTATTATTATTATTATTATTATTATTATTATTATTATTATTATTATTATTATTAAGGTGTTCATTAAGAAAAAGTAAGGCGAGGTAAAGGAAAATACAGAAAAAAAAGAGACCCAATTAACAAAAATAAATAAATAAATTGGTTAATAACTATTGTCTCGAAAACGTATTTTATACAATAGTCTTCGTGGAACTTACTTATTATTATTATTATTTTTTTTGCTCTAGCACAATCCTCTAATTCGACTGGTGGCATTTATAGTGTGGGGTTCGGGTTGCATCCTGCCTCAAAGGAGTCCATCACTTTTCTACTATGTGCGCCGTTTCTAGGATCACACTCTTCTGCATGAGTCCTGGAGCTACTTCAGCCTCTAGTTTTTCCAGATTCCTTTTCAGGGATCTTGGGATCGTGCTAGTGTTCCTATGATTATGGGTACAATTTCCACTGGCATATCCCATATCCTTCTTTATTATATTATTATTATTATTATTATTATTATTATTATTTATTATTATTATTATTATTATTATTATTATTATTAAGGTGTCTTATTAGGAAGAAGTGATTCGAGGCAAAGGAAAGTACAGAAAGAAGAGATACCACTTATTAAAAAATAAATAACTAACTAAATGAACAAATAGATAAAAATGCATTAAAATACAAGTGTCCTCACTGCCTATCCCAATATTTAGCGGGTCATAAAACACAAGTCTTCGTCTCTCCGGAGGCACCATCATCGTCATCATGAATATGACGACGATGAGGAAACGTGATGATTGTCAGGAGTAACGAGGAAAGAGGGGATAATGGTTAGGACCTTCCCGAGGACGAGGTCTGTGCATATCGCCTGGCTGACCTTTAACCTTTTCCCCCTTTCCCAAAAAGAGTCAAGCACCAGCTGCAGAGGAGGCTCGCGTTTCGTTGGGTTCCTTCTCCCTCCCTCATCCTCTACTCCCCTTCCCCTCCTCCTCCTCCTCCTCTCCTCTAACCTCCCCCTTCCTCCTCCTCCCCCCCACCCGAGTTTCCTTTTCTTTGACCAACATTCCTCCTCATTAGATTTTCATAAGATGTTTAAAGTGGATAGTCCCGCTGCTGGTTTTCCAGGAAAGAGCTCTCTCTCTCTCTCTCTCTCTCTCTCTCTCTCTCTCTCTCTCTCTCTCTCTCTCTCTCTGGGAGATTTTTCTTCCAGCTTCAATTCTCTCTCTCTATCTCAGAAAAATGATTTTCCACAGCTTTTCAATCTCCTCTCTCTCTCTCTCTCTCTCTCTCTCTCGTTATTTTTATCCCTCGAGTTTCGTGCAGAGCATCTTCGTGTCTCTTGTCTCATTGACTTGTGTATTCATTGCGATTCAATTTTTGGCTCTGTGGCGCCGCGGAGTCGTATGGGAATATATTTGCTGACATACATTTTTAACATATATATAGGGATATTTTACATATATATATATATATATATATATATATATATATATATATATATATGTATAGGTATTATATATATATATATTATATATATATATATATATATATATATATATAGGATATATATATATATATATATATATATATATATATATATATATATATATATATATATATATATATATATATATATATGATGTAGGGTCTGTGATCAGATGGATTCCCGTATGGGATTAGCCTTTCACAGAACGGGATTCAGTTGAAATTGATATACAGATTTTGCATTGCTAGTTCATTACCTTTCTTCCAAGATGCGCAAACAACAGTTGCTCTTTCGCATGTGGGGCGATTGTTTTCTTGCAGTTTCCAGATATTCCTCTCTCTCTCTCTCGTCTCTCCTCTCTCTCTCTCTCTCTCATCTCATCTCTCTCTCTCTCTCTCTCTCTCTCTCATATGGAAAAATTTTCTTTCAGATCGATTCCTCTTTCTTTCTTTTTCTCTCTAAAAAAATTATTTTTTACAGCTTTTCAAATCTCTCTCTCTCTCTCTCTCTCTCTCTCTCTCTCTCTCTCTCTCTCTCTCTCTCTCTCTGGGAAATAATCTTGCTCCTCCTTGAGGAATCGCCCATGAAGGCCTAAAACCATAACGCGTATTTATTTCGCTCTATTCAATAAATAATTCGTTCTACACCAACATCAAATCTCACTCTATTCAATGAATAATTCGTCCTACATCAATATCCATCGTTATTAATTACGGGGGGTTATCGGGGAATTCGCTACGATGCTCCCGTTATGAAGCGTAACG
>NC_061095.1:17924145-17926645 GCF_015104395.2 Macrobrachium nipponense | reverse complement strand
AGATTTCCAATGTACTACCTAAACGCTAAGTATAGTATATGTATAACCAGTCGCATAGTACATGAGAATAATGCAAGATAACATGCATTATGGTGAAACGCCCTTGCATGCAAACTGGACAAACGAAAGCCTACTTTTATTTTCCAGGGGGCACCGCCAGATAATGATGTTTAGGGCCTGTTAGCCCAATCATGGAGTTATTATTCTTTGTTATCTTTCAATAGATAGTTAATATAGGGCTTCACTGAAACACTTGCGTAAATCCTTAAGCCATATAATACGTGAAAATGATAATTATAAAAGTTATACACTTGGTATGTCATTGTGGAGGTCGTAGTGATGACTGGGGAATCCATTGGCAACGTTCTGGAGGAGTCTTGTGTATGAAGGGTCCTCACGTGCTGCGGTGCGAATTTCTTCCAAGGTAAGATCTTGTGTAGTTGATGTCTTCACCTCTGAAATTGCGTTGCGGTCTTGGCTATTACACTCCTTAGGATAAAATAGACAATTCAACGAAATAAGAGAAAATATCGCTCAGCGCCTTCAGTGTATTGGCGGCATAATAGAAAATTCAATCGAAAAAGATAGAATATCGCTCAGCGCCCTCAGTAGTAACGTCACAATGACGTCACAAACCATAGCCAATCACCGACTACAATAGCTCTAGGTAACAGAGCAAGATCGGAGCTGGCAACACTGTAACTGCTGTGGTCTCTTGCGCCGTTGCACACACGGTGAACGCAAGTAGTCGCCCCTCAAACGCTGGCGAGTATAGGTGTGACGCTCTGTTCCGGCCTCTGCAGACGGCCAACGCAACACTAGTCCTAATTTAGGTAGCCATCACGATATATTGAGTCACTGTAAATAAAGCCCCAGCAATAGATTGATTCACTGTTAAAAAGCCCCAACAATATATTGAGTTCACTGTAAACCACACAAGCTCACTGCCAATATGTACGTACATCCAAACGAAGCTCGAGTTCACTGCTGCTTGGTAACTTGGTTACGATGAACACGAACACTTGGTTCTTGCTTTGACCAAGTTGGTTGGAGAAGTTAATAACTGATCGAAATTCACTTATGGCAAGTCACTCACTGCGCCATCTTTGTATCTTTCAATAGATAGTTAATATAGGGCTTCACTGAAAACACTTGCGTAAATCCTTAAGCCATATAATACGTGAAAATGATAATTATAAAAGTTATACACTGGAGGAGCTTTGAACAGTGGCGGGCTATGGCGTAGACTAATTGCAGTGATACCAGATACAGACAAATGAATAGCGCACCACAAAATGATATAAATGCTACATATATTCCCTATGCTCCGATAAACATGAATAATTGCATTTACGTATTCCTAACACAACATGTATGCTAATGTGCATTGAAAATACAGGTACATATTAATAATAATAATAATCATACATATAAGTAAATAATTGTGATAATCCATCAATTATAGCGACGGGTCTGGTCTAGTTTGTAAATGGATGTTAATTTGCCTTTGTTTGTGGGGGAGGGGACACGTGTTGTGGGGGGGGGGGTGGGGGGGGGGTGCACAAGCATCCGAATGCTTTTAATTAATTTGATACAGTTTCGAAGTTTGGGTCGGTTCTCTCTCTCTCTCCTCTCTCATTTTATGTAATATATATATATAATATATATATAGTATATATATATATATATATATATATATATATATATATATATATATATATATATATATAGTTGCGAGATACATCTTTATATGTTTGGCAAAGACTATCTAAAATACATTTAAATTTCTCTCTCTCTCTCTCTCTCTCTCTCTCTCTCTCTTTCGCGATGCAGCTGGAGGACTGAACATTCCCTCACAGCCAAGCGGCATAAAATTATTTTGTAAAAAAAAAAAACCCCAAAAAAAAAAAAAAAAAAAAAAAAAAAAAAAAAATCGCAAATTGTCGGGCGTTACAGCACAAAGCGCATTAGGCGAGGGCCGATTGACGTTTAGAATTTCAATCAGGTCTGCAGAGAGAGAGAGAGAGAGAGAGAGAGAGAGAGAGAGAGAGAGAGAGAGAGAGAGAGAGAGAGAGAATTTTCTACACCTTTGTATATAAGCAAATATATATATATATATATATATATATATATATATATATATATATATCTATACTATATTATATATGTATATATATATATATATATTATATATATATATATATATATATATATATATATATATATATATAATATATATATATATATATACTATAACAGCAAATTCGTACAATAGAAGAGAGAGAGATAAAGAAAGAGAGAGAGAGAGAGAGAGAGAGAGGAGAGAGAGTAATATCCGGATTGATTGCATTTTCTCTCTCCTCACTCCCTTAATGCTTTCAACGGGCAAAGCTTCAAAGCCTCGCCTCCGTAGTAATAATAATAATAATAATAATAATAATAATAACTAATAAAAAACAAGATATATCAATAACTGCTCCTCTTTCCGCTGGAAAAGGGT
>NC_061095.1:17914145-17919145 GCF_015104395.2 Macrobrachium nipponense | reverse complement strand
TTTGCGTTATCTCTTGTTGAATTCTGATAACCTTTGATTTCCTTTTCAATGTTGAACTTTGGTAACCTTTAATTTTCTCCATTATTGATCTTTTATAACTGAGTTTTTTTTCACTGTTAAGCTTTTGATAACTTTTAGGTTTTCGCTGTTGAACTTTGATAACCTTTAGTTTTTTTCACTGTTGAGGTTTTGATAACTTTGAGATTTTTTTTCACTGTTGAGCTTTTGAGAATCTTTGAACTTTTTTGTGGCCATTAATTTTATTCTCTACTGAACTTTGATTGCCATTAATGATCTTGAGTGATAAAAGGAATTATTTTCAAACCCCACCCAGTTTTGCATCTTTTTTATTTTGATTTTAGTTTCATCATCACTCGTATTTTCAAGAATAATATTAACCAGGGATTATGTAATGGTAACATATTTGATATCATCACTTGTTTCCTTTCCCCATATTTCAATTTCATTTTAAAAAATCCGTATTTCTTATGTTTTTATGTAATGTTTATTCAAGCCTTATTTCCTAACTTGTCAAGTTTGATTTGCTTACGGCATAAGGTAATGGGGACTTTGATAATAAGGACATAAATTAGTTATCTGCCACCTGAATATATGATAACGACCAAAATGGTAAATGAATTACATCATAAATTATTTATCATTTATCTTTCTATCATGTATTTTGATGCCAGATCAATTGATAAACATTCAATGTAATATCATTTCCTTAGTAACGAAGTCCCCATTAAAATATATATATATTTATGAACTGCCCTCACTTCTCAATATTGAAATGGACCCTCTCTTAGTTTGGAAGTCGCCCTGGGGGCACAGGAGTAAAAATAAGACCAAAATTTGATTGGTATCCTCTCGCCAGTTCTCGAGAAATTGATTGATTGGATTTGATCCGTCCGAGTTGCTCGCCCTTGCGCAGCAAGGATGGGGAGATATTGAAGGCGGAGGAGAGAGAGAGAGAGAGAGAGAGAGAGGAGGAGAGAGAGAGAGAGAGAGAGAGAGATTGGAAAATGTGTAAAAACGCCTTTATATACAGATATAATAGAGGTCAGAAAAAAATATCGTTATATGAGATAAATAGAGAAATAGTGGGTAAACATTTCTATATAGAGAGATAGAGGTTAGAAAGGTACAGTATGAGAGAGAGAGAGAGAGAGAGAGAGAGAGAGAGAGAGAGAGAGAGAGAAAGGGAAAATGGGTAAACATCTATATTGAGAGATAAAAGTTGGAAAAATATAGTTGCGTATGTGTGTGAGAGAGAGAGAGAGAGAGAGAGAGAGAGAGAGAGAGAGAGAGAGAGAGAGAGATCTGGAACACCTTCTCGCCAGAACAGGGGAGTTAATTATATCAGTATTCTTTAAAAGAATCTGGCCAAATACTTTTATCTTCCTTTCAAGCCGACTTCCACCGCGCCTCGGTGAACAAAAGGAACAGCAGCCATTCTAAAAAAAATCCCACCTGGCTTTTAATGGTGATTAAGGTGAGGTAGGGGTCTCTCTCTCTCTCTCTCTCTCTCTCTCTCTCTCTCTCTCTCTCTCTTATGGATGTAGGATGAGTGTCATCCTCTCGCTCTCTCTCTCTTTAATGGTTATAGAATGAGTACCATCCTCTCTCTGTTCCTCGTTAATGGATGTGGAATGAGTCTCTCTCTCTCTCTCTCTCTCTCTCTCTCTCTCTCTCTCTCTCTCTCTCTCTCTCTAAGTTCTTGAATGCAAGGATATGTCCTTCCTGCCTAACTCCTTCGTTCAGTTCCACCGCTATTGATAGCTCTGTAAGTCTCGCCGTCTCCGAAATCAAGTCCAAAGAGTTTCATTTTCCTCCAGAGGAACAACGACCCCCATTAAATACTTCTAACTCTCCGAACTTTGTCTCGGCCGAATCCCAGGCGTCTGGGAGGCTGCAGTTGCAAGCAATTTACTGTATGCTTGGCGCCTGTAGGCTGTGCGGGAGTGATGTACGAGATATTCGTCCGTAAAGATTTTCACACAGGCACTCACATACGTGCGCGCGTGCAAGCGCAGAATGGTTAGGACAGATCGCTGGTTAGATTGCCGGGCGAGGCAAGACTATAAAAAGATGATTTCAAACAAGAACATTGTGTGCTTTTGCCTTTAAGTGGGAGTATTAGCAAGTCATGTGGAAATTATAAAAAAAAAAAACATTGTTATATATTAATGTGTATATGTATGTATATATAATATATGTACACACACACACACACACACACACACATATATATATATAATATATAGATATATATATATATATATATATATATATATATAGTGAGAGAGAGAGAGAATAGATGGATGGTAGACGATCAGATGAGAGCGAAGGGGAAGAGGAGGTGGGGGCGAGAGGGAAGAAGAAGAAGAAGAAGAAGAGAAGAGGTCATGAAATGCGCCTTAAAGCGCCATCTGTGGTCGGAAATGGCAGGGCATCGGCGAATAGCCTGCCCGAGGACGCTGCTTCCAACGGGAAGGGAAGAAGGGGGATGGGGGGGGGGGCGATGGGCGGAAATGAGATTGATGGAAGAACGCCGGGCTTAATTGGCAACAGATTTGGGGTTGGTTCTTGGATTTCATTTAAGAATGTATGTGTGTATTTGTGCGTGTATACATATATATATATATATATATATATATATATATATATATATATATATAAGAATGTATGTGTGTGTATTTGTACGTATGTGATATATATATATATATATATATATATATATATATATATATATATATATATATATATATATATACACACGTATATGTGTGTATGGTATGTATGAAAAGTGAAATACATAAAAGAATAAAAAAAAATGATTAATACCCAATCAACAATCACAAACGACGAAAATCACGAACAAACAGTTGCATGCAGGCAGAAACGCAGAAATGCAACCAATGCATTCGTATGTCAGACGAATTCGTCATTAAGGAAGATTGACGGGCAACCATCCAGCCAACCTCGCAGATTTAAGCCGTAGTTACGCTCTAGAGGACCCAATCAGCTCGAATGAAGTATTCTTGACATATATCCCGTTGTGGGGGGTGGGGGGGGGGGGGGGGGCGGTTGGAAGTAGTATTGGTCTCCCTCTTGCGGTATTGCATGTTGCGAAATTGAATCCTGGGTCGTCGACGCATATGACCGTGAATTTCCTGCGCCATTGAAAGTCATCAAACCGTTCGCTTATTCCTTGTTAATGGTGATCATAATCGTTTCGTTCTACTCTAAATTAAATTGTATATGCCGTATGTTTTTTTTAGCGATAAACGTATAATATTTGGGGAAATTCGTTCTTTATTTAATTATCCACACTGATAACAGGGCTAGAATGATTTTACCGTGATACTTTTACACTTTATTTTACATTAGATGTAGGCCTCTCGTATTAGGTAATTTAGGCCTTTTATCGTTAGGCCTATGCTTATAAGACCACGTAGGCTTCATGAAGTTTGATGACCGAGGCATTGTATTGGTTCATAATTGAAGTTTACGCAGTGTTGTATATAATTAATTTCATAATCCTAGCTAATTAAACCTCGTTATGCTCTAAGATTAAAGTTTGTGAACATAACATAGTATAAGCTTTGTAAATGTTTAGGTGACTTAGGATTGTTATTGTTAAATATAAATGTTGAAATTGCTTACACTGCCACTAAAGAATTTGTAATTTATTATATTTCTGTGTTAACGATTTCCAACATAAATGTAACCATGATTTCGTCCAGTTATTTCGCCCAAAATCTCACGGATATTTCTTTTTCTCTCGCAAAAGCTTTATATTTTCCTTCCACTTCATATTCTTATTTAAGGTTTCCTTGGAAGGGTTTATCGATTTTTCCCACAAGCATTTCCTTTCTTGACCCTATCGTTGAGCCCACCACTGATTGCTCAATTGCTCGAATTAGCAATTAGTGCTTGATTTCAGCAATCGCTAACTCCAAACCGCTCGCTTAAAAAAAAAAAAAAGGAAAAAAAAAAGGCTAGGTTAAGTGGGATTTCGCTTCTCTCTCTCTCTCTCTCTCTCTCTCTCTCTCTCTCTCTCTCTCTCTCTCTCTCTCTCTCTCTCTCTCTAATTAAAAAGACGCAATGGGCTGAACATAATGGCTCCCTGTTCTCATTCATACCGTCCTTTCTTCCATGAGAAAAGGTCTCCCAAACAAGTAGGACCCATGATTTTTTTTCCGGGAGTGGGTGGGGGGACGGGGTGGCCTGGGCTGGGTCTGGCTCTGTATTTCCAGTCCATTTTTTTTTTACAAGAAGTACCACGAACCTTTTAGCAAAAGCATATTTTTTTTTTTTTAATTTCCTGCCCAGGTAGTTTTGAATGAAGTTGGTTCATAGTTTGCATTTGTCTTATTATAGTTTATTTATTTATTTATTTTTTCATTGATGATACCATGTCATTTTTTATTATTTGCATTTTGTAATTTACAAGACCATGACTGTTTCTCATACGTAAATTAACATATTTTCTAATACAAATACTGTAGTACAGTATTTGTAAAGACTTTACGTAGATTGACATTTTTGCAATTGTAATTTCTGACGTATCCGTGTGCTGTTATTTTCTCAGATTTAAGTATTTTTCCTTTCTTTTATGTCTCTGGTTTCATTTTTATTTTTCTTATATACATTTTTTTTATCAGATATTGTATGCAAAGGCTTCCGCAAAGGGCAAACGAATAGCTCTTACCTAAACTTGTTAATGATATAGACCAAAGACCTACAGTACCTCATTTCTATACCACCTTTGATGTTAGGTATAATATAAAAACTCCGATGCAATTATTTAGTAGATTAGCAATGACTCCGGTAAGTTCTCGGATATATAATTATAATCTTCTCGGGGTATGAACTGCAATCTTCTCTCTCACCCTAACTGTATTTTTCGTAATATGGAATCCCCTTTTCAAATGATAATTATATTGGCATTTTTTTCTCAGGTTACTAAGACAATTATATTGTTCCCATTTAAT
>NC_061095.1:17896645-17911645 GCF_015104395.2 Macrobrachium nipponense | reverse complement strand
ATACGACTGAACTGCTTACCTGCTCGAGATACTTAAGGGAGATAATATTATTAGTTGCATCCCACTGGGGTTGGGGATTACCTCGTCGGAGCTCGGGAAGAGAGAGAGAGAGAGAGAGAGAGAGAGAGAGAGAGAGAGAGAGAGAATAGTGTGGAAAATAACTGGAATTGCTAGGAGAGTAAGTCGACGTGAAAAAAGCTCAAAGTTAGACGTGGACAACCGAGGAGACTGATACTTGTGTGGGCGTCTTGTGTGGGCTGTGGGAAGCAAACGGGGCCCTAGGAGTATAGTAGGAGGAGTAGGGGTGTCCTGCGGAGTATGGCGTCTTTCCCCCCGTCGGAGCGGGGTCAGTTGCGAATCGCGAGGGGAAATTATTGCCCAGGACTGAAAGGAAGGAGAGATAATGCTCTACTCTTTGTGGAAGACAGAGCGTCTCCATCACGTGGTTCTCTCTCTCTCTCTCTCTCTCTCTCTCTCTCTCTCTCTCTCTCTCTCCAACTTCCCCTTCCCTCCCTTATTCCCCCTCCTCCTCCTGCCGCCTTTCCCCTCCTTCCACCTCATTTTCCTCCTCTCCTTTCCCCTCCCCTCCACCTCATTTTCTTTCTCCTCCCCTTTCCCTTCCACTTCACCTCATTTTCCTCCTTCTCCCCTCTCCCTCCCACTCCCCTCCACCTCCCAGTTTTCCCTTCCACCTCTCCTTCTTCACCCTTTCCCCTCCACCTCATTTTCCTTCTCCTCCTCTCCTCCCCTCCACCTCCCAACTTTCCCTTCCCCCTCTCCTTCCCCCTTCCTTTCTTCATATTTTCCTCCTACTACCCTTTCCCTCCAACAACCTCCCCCCCACCTCTCAGCTGTCCCCCCCCTTCCCCCTCTCTTCCTTCCTCCTCCTCCTCCTCCTCCTCTCACCATTTTCTTGTCACGGGGCTTTCTCGAGTTATGCGCCATCTGTCATGGGAAAATTTGAAAGATTCTTCCAGATTTGATCAGAGTTTTCGGAGGTGATAATTTTCGTAGATAAGGAGTTGTCAAGACACCGCCGGGCTTTTATGGACGACGTCTTTGGATGAAACGGGAATTAGAATTATGAAGTGATTTCTCAAAGGATATTGGTCCTTCTTTCACCCACCCGTTTCGAGTTCTGCGATAGGGTTCTGTTTGGTGTCGGGAAACCATATTGAATATATATATATATATATATATATATATATATATATATATATATATATATATATATATATATTTTTGTGTGTGTGGGATTTTATGAGTTTTGAAAGGGAGGGATTCTTTGAATTTTTTTTTCTTTTTACTTTATGTTTTCTTTTTTACACCTACAACAATGACGTGAATAAAACGCTTAGGAAGTGATGACTTGTCTCCAGAATCCTGGGAGGAGATAATTTTCAAGAAGTAACGCAAGATCGTAAGATCCATTGTGATATTAGAATTGCAACCCTATCCAGTTTATATATAATATATATATATATATATATATATATATATATATATATATATATACATACATACATATATAATATATATATATATATATATATAGGTATATATTATATTATATATATAATATATATACATACATACATATATATATATATATTATATATTATATATATATATATATAATAGGATATATAGCTATATATATATATATATACTATATAGATATATATATATATATATATAGGGGGTATATATACTACTACATTATATATATATATATATATATATATATATATATATGGCTATATATATATATATACATATATATATATATATATATATATATATATATATATATTATATATATTTAATAAATTAATGGTTGGCTTGATATGTGGAAAAGTGTTCTAGCGGCGTACCGTATAAGGCTACTTGCGGCATCAATTCTATAGATACAAGATATTAAATGATAAAGGTATTTAAAACCGCGAGAACCGCTATAATCGAGTTCGGATCCAATATCACGAGTTGTAACTCGTAAGACATTGACACTTATTTATCTCTTATTCTACCAAAGCCGATTGAATCTCTTGGGCGATAAAATATACTATTGGTTTTCTTAATGGATAGGAATTCACACAACGTGTTAAGGAGATTATTATTGATTTACACCACCCGAGTCACAGATTATTATGTGTTGAATTCCATGTTTACTGATTTAGCACTCATAAATATTCCTAACGCACTCAATTGCAGTGTTTGTTTTTAGTGCTATTAATTCTATATAACGTGTCAAGGAAAACTATTAACACTAAGAAGTGTTTATTTCCCTCTGTCAGACTCGTAATTCTCTTAATAATCCTACGTATATTCTTTCAAGGATTGATTTGGCACAGGATAGGCCCCTAAACTGACAGGTGTCTTAGTGTATCCCTTGTTTTCATGACACGTGTTACAATTAGTTATGTGCTTTTTATATCTGTAAGCATTGTAGGCCAGTAAAACAGTGATTTGGCTTTCTGTGACATAATAGGGAACCCTGGATAACGGAATGCAACCAGTTTAGGACGATTGGTATGAAAGAGATTATTACTACTACCTGGTCGTTAGTCACCTGCTGTGTTCTTCGGGTTTTCCTCGTCACGGACCTACATATAATATTACTTTGATTACATAATTCTGATACACTTTTGCTTTAGGGTTTCTGCTTTTTCGAAGTGTTTATTGGTTTGCTTAGCCGCTGACCCCACCCTGTTTTTTTTTTTTCCGTTCGAAATGTTTTTTTTTTATTGGTTTTTTTTGCTTAGCTGCTGACCCTGTTTTTCGTTCGAAGTGTTTATTGTTTTGTTTATCGCTGTTGACTCTTGCTTTGTTCAGTATGTAACAGTTCGGCGCTCCGACCCAGATATTCAATGCTCGCGATCTCTTCGGTTAAGGAATTTTCTTGTTTAGATACGGTTTTAACAATAGGCACGGATGTTTCTATATCTTTTAGTCTAATTAATGGGTTCTTTGCAGTATGGTGCGGGGTTTGCGGGAAATAACGCGTCAGCTATGATAACTTGCTGGGGTTCCCCCAAGGTAGATATCTTATCTTGGCTCCAAAGACCTGAATGATCATTTGTCACCGAGTTCCTTTTGGACTGTGATTAAAGCCTTTGAAAAAACTCGGTAAGGACTCATGTTCAGTAAGGACTTTATCAGGATAGCCATAGATTATGAACTTAAAATGTACTAGTGAGTTAAAGATACCTAGCCCTTCCTTGCCTATTACTGCAATATTTACTTTCAGAGGGCTTTAGTTTACATGAATAAAAAGAAAAGCTATACGGAAAAGGAACTGTTTATCCTAATTACTGAAGTAACGTAGGACCCCCCCTCTTGACCCCTTGGTCTGAGGCGTCTGTTTCGCAATAAAAAAAAAAGAATTCCTTATTTAAATCAGGGATTTTTAAGTTAGGTGTAGCTGCATTATTCCGCTTTTAAGATATCGAACGCCTGTTGATGCTTTTTAGACCATAATAAATCTACGCTCTTCGTAAGATCTGTTAAAGGAGCTGTCATGATTGAAGAGTTACAAATTTACATACGATTGTAATACCCACTACAGCGCCAAAGTGCTGTATCCCCCTTTTACGTTAATAGGTACCGGAAAGTTATGAATAGCCGACACCTTACCATGGACTACTTTAAGACCTTGACCAGACACATAAAACCTTGATAAACATGTTCGGTTTTTAAAAACTCACATTTAGATATTTTACTCTGAGATTATTTGTCTTTGTCTCTGTAGCACTAGCCTCTAGTTTATGTGAATGTGCTTCTAAGGTATTTAGAAAAGATTATAAGACCAACCACCATAAGCATGTAGGTATCCCCTAAAAGTCTCCAAACACTATATTGTAAATTGGTGCGCAACGTAAGCAGGAGGCATACGTAAAAATTGATAATGTCCCCTGAGTGTGCTGAAAACGGAGTATGAGGTACAATCACTTAGGTAAATGGTATCTGGTAAAAGCTTTTAAGCAAGTCCAAACTGGTGAAAATTTATTCTAACCTAACAGAGATAAGATGTCGTCCGGTACATGTCACTGGAAACTATCGGGAGTCGTTTCCCTTGTTTTAAGCGACAGAATCTACGCAGATACGCCAAGTCCGATCTTTTATGGCATGACGTTTGAGGGAAAATTATATGGGCTTATTTGATTTCCTAATGACTCCTATTACTAACATTTTTCAACTTCGTCATTTATCTCTATTTTGAAATTTCATTGAGGGTCTATACGAAGGTACGTATATAGCTTTATGTTTGTCCTTAGACCGTATTTTGTGTTAAATTACATCCGTTTTTTCCCCAGAGATCACTCGCTAGTGGAGAAACTTCCTGGTATTCAGATAAAAGATAAAAAAAAAAAATTTCTGCTGAATCACCTCTACTTGAATGACTTTACGGATATTACTTTAGAAAGAGTATAAGAGATTCGTCTACGACTGGTTGGGCGGGATTAAAAATTAGCAACAATAAAAAAAAAAATGCTATATTTATATGTATAGGTTTTTTGGATTACTAGATTCACTTGTTGCTGCGAGTCAACCGTGTCTGGGGCTTTGTTCGCGGAAATCGTTATATTTCAGAGTGTCGGGAAGGATTAAAATTTCATTTCCCAGCAAAGTCTTTTTACACGTACTAAGACATTCGAGGGTGCATGCTTCTCGAGATTTTGCGTGCAAACTGCGACTGCGGGTGTGGGAGAATTCTGTTGGGTCATTTGAACAATGTTACGATTTATGAGACAAATGTATAGTTCCTTTATATAAGTTATTATTTGATTAACTGTCTCTTTTTTGTTCAAACGGATTTTAATAGTGTTGAAGGTTTATAGGATTTTCCTTTGAAAAACACGCCTTATTTTGCAGGATGTAAGATAATATTAGTGTGTATCCCTAGATGGATATCTTACAATTACACTAGATACAGATCATGTTTTTATAACTATAGAGGTATCTGTAAGCGCTCGGCTTTATCCAGGACTTCTCATTAGGGAAGTTCGAACAACAAAGACGGTGAGTCCGTAAATACAGGATATTACGTGTACTAAAGGAATAAAACAAGATATTCTAATTTTTACGGCGCGTACAGTCGGGCTTAATCCACCACTACTTATAATAACTTAGGTATTAAAAAAAACGAGAACCTGCTCTGATTACTTGATACGGTCGTGTGATTCATAGGAAAAATCCTTTTTAATTCAAAAAGATATTGGCATGCATGATCCAACATCGCTTTTCCCCACTCTGCTAGAGTCGCTTATTGTGTGGAATTTGCTATGCTTTTTTGAACCTTCGGCAGTTTTGACTGACCTTGACTCGCTTGACTAGGTGACACAGTAACCGAGTTTGCTTGTTTGATTCTGATAATTAGGGCTACTGTTTACCTATTTCTTTTTATTGCCATCGACAACGTATTGTATGTTTTTAGCATTATGTTGCTGCTAGTTATGTATAAAACAACGAACATATGAATGACGAACTATAAAGAATTGAACGATTACTATTAAAATAAGTTATCTCTACTGCGTTATCGTGTACTTGCTGTTGTTTACTTCATTCTTTGCTAAAATTTGAAATAGTGAGGGATCCTGGTCAGCGCATTTAGCCTAATGAAAGTTTTTTATAGACATGTTATTCCTTGCAATCCAGCCGTATTTTTTAAAGTTAAGTTGAGTCATTGGGGTTAGATTTTTTTATATAACTCAAAAAACTCAAGGCTAAAACTGCGATCGGGACTTTGCAAAGGAGCATTTATTGTCATGACCCGAAATAGTGTTACCTCTAATTTATCTAGATTTGTACGGGTGTTCCACTTGTTTTTTGTGTGTTTTCTTATCACTACGGTGCCTAATGGCCCAATCCATGCATCTGTATAAATACAGACGTCCACTGCGTAAACGCATATTCACTGTTTAATATGATTTGTTACGTAAGGGATTAATAATCACCCAAAATGATAAAATTAACATAGTATATGATTATGATATTTCAGTAGAACTTCTGGAAACAGACACTCAAAGATAAAAACTCGCAGTAGCGATATCTCAATGATGTAGATAATTTCTGTAAAAAAGTAAGATTAAGAATGTCTCGTAACTTCAGCCACAGGAATAACGAAATTCGACCTGTAAAGGAAACACTCAAAGTTACTCCAAATGAATAAAAAATTGTACTTAGCTTTCTTTTGTGGGAAGTCACGGTGTTCCGATAACGACACACGGCTTTGGTCCTCCTTCTCTATTTAGCGGATGACCTGGTTTTTTGGCTTGAGTTTCCCCGTGCGCGTTGTTTGGATGATTCGAGCCCTTGTAGATCCGATGCTGCAGACGCGTTCGGTTTGTTTCTTGAAGTGGCCGGAAACGCTCACTAACAATTTTGTTTTTCTTGAATGATCTAATGAGAGACGAAGCTTGCGTTGCCGTAGGAAAAAGGACACGTCGGTTTTGTTTCTTGAAGTTATTCACTAAACGATGATACTAAGTTGCTTGAAGAATCTCTTGCTTCCGGCGTCGTTGACTTCATGATTTATTATTCTGGTTTTACTTCGGAGAAGTTGTAGAGTTTTTCTGTGACGCTGCCACCACTTTTAGGCGCGTACAGTCGCTGCCACCACTTTTAGGGCTGTTGCCTTGTATAATAAGGCGCCCTATGAGGTAATGTTAGACTTGCAATAATCTTACGCTAAGTCGGTTGGTATTGCACTTCCATATTCAATGGAGTGTCTTGGGGTTTGTAGATCACTTACGAAGTCGGTATTATCTTCTTTGGTTATGACAACGATGTGTTAAACTCATGATGATTCGGTGATGAGGTGAGGTTCTAGTGGAAACCACGAAGTACAAAAATACTTATATTCTCTGAATTTACATGGTGAAGATCAAGTAGGATTGTACAAGTCTTCTAATGACGATAGCTTGATCGCTTCTGCCAATGATGATGGCTAATTCTATTCTCTCTACATGATAAAGCTTAGGTAAAGAGGTACAGGTCTTCTAATGACGATAGCTAACTCTATTCTGCTTCTACTACCATCTCCGTTACCAGTTATAAAGGAACAGACAGTAGCTCGAACATATGAACATACAATCAGATAACATAGTTTACATACGAACATACAATCAACAATGAAGACACGCCTACAGATCACGTAGGCCGTTTGAATAGGTCGCGGTAGTTGTCTCAAGCAGGGAGCTTGGACTAAAGTTTATAAACAATTGAATGACCACAGATGACGGCATGTCAACTTAGCCTACATACTTTATGGTATACGTCATCTTTAGCGTCTCTAGTCTGATCACATTCCTGCAAGCAATCTGGTTGACCTCTTTAGTTTTAGTCTTTTATATATATGGACTAACATTCCATATTTTTATTATGTAAACACTTACATATATATATATATACCGAGCTACAATGCCCTTTAATATCTAATTCGCTCTACCTCGGATTAATTATATTTTCCCTATATGCTTAACCGAAGGGGAATTTTTTCTCGATAATAGACTTGCCTGGACCAGGGCGCGAACCCATGGATCATTTCAAATCCAGGAACGTCAGTGAAGCTTTTACCTACTACACATGAACTTTTAGCCTCTCGCGGTGGTGTAGTAGGTAAAAGCTTCACTGACGTTCCTGGATTTGAAAGGATCCATGGGTTCGCGCCCTGGTCCAGGCAAGTCTATTATCGAGAAAAAATTCCCCTTCGGTTAAGCATATATGAAAATATATTCCGAGGTAGAGCGAATTAGATATTAAGGGCATTGTAGCTGGGTATATATATATTATATATATATATAATATATATATATATATTTATGATTTTAATATATATATATATATATATATATATATATTTATATATATATATATATATATATATATATGCTGTACCTTAATTCGACCTCATGAGCCGTAGATTCGAAATTCCGTTCAGGGCAGGGGAACTTATCGTACACAATCCTCTTTATGTAGGAGACATAGCGAATTTGATACATTGTATGCAGTAAAGTATTATGTATATATAATGTATGTGTGTGTTTGTGTAAGAATTCAGCCGTCAGAAAATGCTCGAAAATGTCGGCCCTTAAAGTTAGTCTTGACTTTACCCGCAAACTCTCATATGATTCTGAGAGAGACATAAATTAGGACTTTTAATAACTTTCGGTCGAAACTTGGATACTTTAGCACATCCTGTCACATAAGGTCGTGGCGATAAGCCCGCTAACGACGAATCCATTCCTTAAGAATAATTTGAATTATAACGAAGTTGAAATAATTTCACGAGAGAGAGAGAGAGAGAGAGAGAGAGAGAGAGAGAGAGAGAGAGAACTACTACTAAAACCTCCCGACTGTATCCCCAACTTTCCAAAGGTCAGAGTTCACCGCTCCATCAGCACATACCTCAGATATTCAAGGTGGGACTCGCCGTTGGAAATTTACCAGTCAAAAGCGCGAGCTGTGGCCCTTTGTTCACGTACTCTAATTTATTCGATATATAATATATATATATATATATAGATATATATATATATATATATATATATATATATATATATATATATGTGTGTGTGTGTGTGTGTGTGTGTGTGTGTGTGTTATTTATTTATATTTTAGGATATTCTCCTCTGAAATTAATGACACACATAAAGGACGGTGGAGGTATTATTACCTTTGCCGCATACTAATTAAGTTTATATTATGGTGGTATGCAAGAGTTTCTTTATGAAGGACGTGCCCTTGATTGTGTGTTCTAATTGTGTGTTTTTTTTATGAAAGTTAAATGCATTATCAGAATTGCATATACGTGCAACATAAATTTATACTTGAACAATATATGTGCATTCACACGCTCACAAACACTTATATAAACGTATGGCCATACATTTGCAATTATGTAGGGTAGAGTGGGGTAAAAGGCCCCCGTGGGGTAAGAGGCCTCCCCCTATTTTCTTGCTTATTACATATTATAGCAACTTAGTCAGCTGGCCAGTACAGCAACACCTTCTGCCTGAAGCTTTCTATACCAAACAGCCAGGCAGAATTAGAATGGGACACAGCCAGCACGCAATTTTCTTCTTTGGACACATTTCATGTAAGTATGCGTGCTATACCAGGGATATCCTGTGCGGACATCTTGTCAGTAAAGTCAGTAGTACTTTAACTACAGTTACTTTAAAGGAGAACTAAGAAATATCTTGCGATGCAATCCAGACTTGAAAACTCAATATAAGTACAGGTGAATTTAGTTTTCTTAAAAAATGGCATGTGGGGTAAAAGGCCCACCACGCTTTGGGGCAAGAAGCCCAGGGTTTTTTTTTACCCCATCTGATCAGTTGGACGTGTAACCAGTGGTAAAAGAGGACAGAATACATCTTATTTGTGTAATGAATGCAGTTGGAGTTTGTCTTCGTCTTATGTTTATATTCGCCCGTAAAAGGATGACTTCACTACTTATGATCGGCAGCCAACCTGGATCAGTTGCTAGATGCACAGCAAATGGATCGTCTAATGCTGATTGTTCCGTAGACTGGCTACATCACTTTGTTAAATTTGTTAAGCCAAGTCGAACAGAAAAGCACATTACAATTCCAGATGGCCACCAAAGTCACACGACTTCAGCCAGAGAGAATGGAGTAATGCAAAGAAAATTAGTCTATCTTTTTTACTTGTGTCATTCTAGTTCTTATGTAAAAATTTATCCATTTCTTTTATTTGTGTTATTTTTGGTGGTATATAAAGAAAGTAAATTTACTTCTAATTGTGCTGTTACAGCTGTCATGTAGAGGAAGTGTCAATTTATTTTACAATTTTGCTAATTTCAGTTCCTATAAATTCCAAAAAGTTCCTAAGTTTTACAAGAAACTAAGAATTCTAAGATTAATTACTGTATATTTTCCAACATTATTCTTGAATATTTGTGTGTGGAAGGTTGAATTTTTTTATATTTAGCAACAATAGACGCCTATTTTTCAATATAAGTGGATGTTTCATGAAGTACCACAATATCTTAGGTATGGGGCAAAAAGCCTCCACCCTGGGCGTCTTACCCCACCCAATGGGTAAAAGGCGCCCTTTGCTTTTTTTTTCAGGTCATGTTTTTACTATCCTAAATTGCTAACAGCCTCTCATGATTATGATCGTTGATACACCAATAACAAAGCTTTCTAGAAGTATCTATTAGGTCAATAGCTGCAATACTGTAGACAATATAAGCATTTCTCCTTAAGGGGGGCTTCTTACCCCACTCTCCCCTATATATATATATATATATATATATATATATATATATATATATATATATATATACACACATATATATGTACGTATATGTGTGTATAAGACTAACTTATTTGATGATTAGCAAAGTAATTCATTCAAACCAAACATACGTGTTATTTGGATAGTGTGAATAAAGGCTGTGAATTCCGCCACTGACATATTGTTTATATCAAAGTGAAAAATGCTTCCGATTACTGAATATTTACCGGTTTTACTCTGCTTCTAACAAACGTTAGTTAGTCAAACGCTGGTCATAAACTCCGCAGAGATATGCGCGTTTTGTTGCGAAAATTTGTGGGACACTTTTGACTAGATTTGTTATTCCAAAATATGTATATTTAGTGTTTTTGCATTTTAACGATAACTTTCGAAACTGTGAATAGCCATTTCTGAAAGCACGAGTGATGAATGGGCCAGCTGGAAGTTATCTATTTTTGTATTATGAGAATCTGAAGGCTTGTATTAATTGGGCATAAAATTTGCTTGTTTACGTTAGATTAATTTGATGCTTAAAATCAAACAAGCTATTTTTTCAGTAAGCCACGATAAATCTGGCCCATTTATGGTGTAACCAGGTTACGTGATGTTTATTGGAACGACCACTTGAATAATCTTTTTATTTTTTTATTTTTTATTTTTTATTTTTTATTTTTTTATTAATGGAGAACTAGCACATCCAAACTTTAATTTCATATTAAGATGAATATGGTGGAAACTAGGATAGATCAAACGTTTTTAAATATACTCTATACGAGGCCTCGATTCATAAGATATATATATAAAATGGTATGGCGGACGTAAGTCTAAAAAAGGGCGGATGACTATCAATGGGAGGTAGAAAGGAAAGGCTAAGCTGACAAGTGGTAGGATTACATTAAACGAGGACTGGAAGGATTTGGGTGGGGGGCGGGGGGGCGGGGGCGGTTGTGGGAAGGTTTTATACGTCGAGGAGAATTGTGGGGGGGGGGGGGCGACGTAGTGGATTCTGCTGCAAGGGGAGGAAGCCGTGGACACGATGGATGCCAGGAGATGTTGGAAAAGATGTTAGACAAGATGTTGGTCTTCCAGAGGGACGAATGGTTTCAAACACTGACAGTTGCGTAATGAATTAGCTATAGATAGATAGATGCCTAATACTGTTGGATGATTGCTGGTATTGACGGAACGGCACTAGAAGCAAAATTCCTGAGACATTTGTCTGATAGGATCAGTTTCCTGATATTAGAGGATTGAAAGGAAATGATTGATAGGCGCCAAGAGACTTGTAGTAATCACCAAGAGCTCGATTGTATAAGTTAGGAAGAGAAAAAAATTATTATTCCAATAGATGAAACCTATTCATATAGAGCGAGTGCGCCAAAGGGGCCATTGACTCGACATTCAAGCTTCCAAAGCATGTTGATTTCAAAACCTCCCACCGCAGACCCCGCACTGCAGCGGTAACTGAATTATGATACAGAGACAGTGAAATCATCGCCCTGATGGAGACGCGAACCCACGACATCTGAGTGGCAATCCACGACCCTAACCAGTATACGAACCCATTTATGAGGTTTATAGAGTTAAGGCTCGGATAAAGGACAAAGAAAGTAACGAATCATAGCTAAACGCTATTGTTAAAACTGGATGCTGATGAACCAGAGAAATGCTAATCTCTAGATATCTAGTGGAATTATATATATATTTTTAATATAACTAGCTTTTAAGAGCATCCTGAGAGTACTGGTTTCTAAGTAAAGGCAGCAATAGGATTTGTAAGACCCCCCCCCCCTCTAAATAATAATAATAATCATAATCATAATAATAATAATAATAATAATAATAATAATAATAATAATAATAATAATAATAATATTTATGAAGAAATGGCGGAACTAGAGCGAGATTCGTTGATGGAAGTCAGGGGCCGCTACAGAGATGCTCAGCAAAGTCAACAAGTGGATCCACCCTATCAAGCTGATGAAGACTTTCAAAAGGGAGAAGAAGGTAAACGAACTGGAAGGAAATAAAGCCGATTTGAGAACTGGAATGTACGGTCAAGCGTTTCGTGTGGCGGCGGAATGAGAACTGTAATAGGCTGTTTTCTTCCCTTTGTTGCGTTTTGTGTTTGCCGAGAGCGCGTCGAAAGAACGTGGCCTGGGAGAAGTTGGAATTTTTGGGGGGAAGCGGATTGCGGGGGGAGGGGGAGTGGGTTAGAATATTTTAAAGGGTGATTTAGTCTGTGTAGGCAACGAACTCCCGGAGGCAGTTATGAATGGAAACAAAGGCCCCGAACGAAAAGCCTGGAAAAATACCTCATGAATATCGGTGTTATGAATAAAAATGGACTACTAAACGCATCAAGGAAAGGAAGGGAAATAGATAATATCTAATAACCTTCTGAACAGAACAGCAAGACTTCATTGGAAAGTTTAAATCAGCCCCGAGATTTAGATAGTAAAGGATGACCTTTATATATCAGAAATGACAACACAACTAACTACGGTGAAAAGGGCTTTCGCTTAAATCTCGAACATTAACAATATGAAGACTTAGAATGGACGGACCGGTTTCATCACTAGGAGGAATTTTTGCTTTGGAAGATGGAGAGAAGAGAGAGGAAAGAGAAATATCGAGAGAGGGAGGAATGGGCGGTAGCAGTATGTTGCAAGAGAAAGTCCCTAAAAGGAAATACGGAGTATGCAAGTGAGGAGAGAGAGAGAGAGAGAGAGAGAGAGAGAGAGAGAGAGAGAGAGAGAGAGAGAGAGAGAGCCAAGCCTCGCCTCCAAGATTAAAAATCAGGGAAAGGTGTTTTTTTTTTTTTTGAGAAGGATAAATTCCCCTGAGGCCTGCCTTTTTCCCGGCCCTTCCTCACCTGAAGGGGTGAGACGAGGACGCGTGAACATAAAATTAAAAAAAAAAAAAATGAAAATAGTCTCAGGGCAAAAAAATTATTTTAATCTACAGATGCCTCGCATTGAGTGAGCCTTTGATATCCCCCCCCCCCCCCCATGTGAATTTATTTGTTTATTTCTGTGGGGGGGGGGGAGAGGGGAACTTTGATCTCGTAAATCAGATGGCGTGATCAAAGAAATATTTAAAGGTTCGTCAAGATCATGTTAACATCGAGGTTTAACCTGAGAATATACAAATGTTGGAAGATAGTTTTAAATCAGAAATGGTTAAATTAAACGTTTCTCATAAGAAATGGGAAACTCAAACGTTTCTCTTAAAAAATATGAAACTCAAACGTTTCTCATAAGAAATGGGAAACTCAAACTTTTCTCTTAAGAAATATGAAACTCAAACGTTTCTCATAAGAAATGGGAAACTCAAACGTTTCTCTTAAGAAATATGAAACTCAAACGTTTCTCATAAGAAATGGGAAACTCAAACGTTTCTCTTAAGAAATATGAAACTCAAACGTTTCTCATAAGAAATGGGAAACTCTAACGTTTTTCTTAAGAAATGTGAAACTCAAACGTTTCTCATAAGAAATATGAAACTCAAACGTTTCTCCTGGTGTTGAGAAATAGGTTTATTATTGTGAATTCTTCACACAGTCTTTTAGATATGACAATATCTATGTAATGGTGGTTAATATCCGTATCACTGAACTTGACAAAACATATACATATCTATTTGATTTCAGTGCCCCCGTGAACTTGCATAATATTTCCATATCTTTTGAGCTCATCTACATATCCTTCTTTTCGCAAATAAAACTCCATTCGTCGTATCCTTGAGCTTACGTAACATTTCGACATGAAAAATTCATCTGTAACTGGCTTTGAACAAACGGTGTGTGTGTGTGTGTGTGTATATTATATATTAATATATTTTTTTTTAATTATAAAAAAAAATATATATATTATAATATATATACATATATATAGATTATTATTAATAATAATATATATATATATATATATAAAATGATGAGAGAGAGAGAGAGAGAGAGAGAGAGAGAGAGAGTATACAATTCAAGTCACAGTTTAAAATTATGGTTATGCATTACAGGTGCGTCAATTGAATAAAGGTTTTTGATTTTATAACAAATTTAAAGGTATACGACAAAGCTCTGGATCTTGTACACTAGAGAAGGGATCTAGAAATAATACACTTGTATTTGCTATAAACATTTTTTTTTAAGTTGACAAGTGACTTGGAATTCCACCATGCACGAGTTTAATATATTGCAGCGACCTTGTGAGGATATTAGTCATGGCTTTTGACGTGTTAGTCACACGAGTTTGTGGAAACGTGTTGAACCCCTGACCTTTTGACGTTATTTTGTTATTTTCAAGTTAGCAGCGGAATTGAGTAGTTATAAAAAGAATTTTCATTAATAACGCAGACGGGTTGCTGAGAAAAATAGATGGCATAGATAAAAACATTACGTAATAAATATATATGTATAAATACATACGTATATGTGTGTGTATGACTCATACGAAAAAATGAGTGATTAAGGATTTTGGCAGCAACGATAGAATAAAACTAACGTTACATTTACAAATGCCATCGCTCAATCAATAATTTGCTCTTTGCTGTGCAATATCACAAGTCCCGTTATTCGAGAGAGGTGAAAATGGAGGTAATAGGAGCTCGTTGGCGGTTAATTAGTGATCCCGTTACAGAGGACAGACCCACGCATACTCTCCCGTACCGAAATTCGTCGCGCCTGTCTTGGCACGAGAAACTGGCATTAACTTTAATGAAATAGTGTCGCCGGCC
>NC_061095.1:17861645-17889145 GCF_015104395.2 Macrobrachium nipponense | reverse complement strand
GTTTAAAAAAAAAAAAGAAAAAAAAAACCTTGATAGAGAAATGTGGTATAAGTAGCAGTAGCAACGGCAGTGGTAGTAGCTGTTTTACACTTAAATTTGTAGTGGGTTGAGGCTGAGTTTTCCTTGTCAAATTTTTTAACTTATGATTTTTCATCAGTGTTTCGAGATATTCAGAAGCCCTTCTCTTTTCTTAATACTAGGAAATGTGTCTCTTATATATAAGTAACCTAAATTTGTTGACAGTTTTAAGGTAGAATACTACTTTTGATGCTATGTTAAGTAGAAGCTCCGTCAATTCCAGATTAACCGCACATATTGAGTTTTCCTTTACAAAATACAAACTACACGTGTAAAGGTTTTCTTTTACAAGATACTATCTTCTTTAAGCGCCTAACTTGCTATCAACTGAATGATTGTTATTGACATGTGTTTTATTCACGCAACAAAGGTAAGGTTAGGATGGAACTGTCATCCTTTACCTACAAAGAAACGATGTATATTTGTAAGAGCTGAATCATTTCATTTTGTTCAGATATTATTAAACTCGTGGTCATGGATTGGATGTAAACAAAGTGTTGTGTTCTTTGTTTGGAGTTGACTCACTGAGTAAATGGATACTGACCTTTAGATGTTGGTTATTATTCGTGTTTACGTCTTCTGTTTGCGTTGTGTACTCAGGGGTTAGCTGTGAAATATTGGATTTTATTCTCTCTCTCTCTCTCTCTCTCTCTCTCTCTCTCTCTCTCTCTCTCTCTCTCTCTCTCTCTCTCTCTCTCTCTCATCTTATTGTATGATATACAGTGGTTGATACGTTATAAGTATACACCTTGTAAACAAAAATGCAATCATATATTAGGGAGAAGTTAGAATTGGTATTGAGAGCATTTGTTGCATTAATCGAACATCAATAAAAATTTCATTATCTGTTTTGTTCTATTGCTGATCGAGCTTCCAAATTAAATTTGAAAACGACTGGAGGAAAATCTGTTGGATAGTTACATAGGAAGCCACAATATTTTATACAAAAACCTAGTACTCCTAACTGTAGTGACAAATTCTGTACCCTCGCTAAAAGTGCCTATTCATTTTTAGGAATTTATTGGAAGCCTCATCTGTGCTGTTTCCTGTATAGAAGAATTGTGTTGTTTATAGATTACAGACATTTACAATTTACTTTCTATTTATTTTAACTAATATGATTGTTTCCTGTTTAGAAGTACTAGCAAACTGACCCATCTACGATGGGTGATAAAATACGGGTGCAGAAGTGAAAAATTTATATGTACTATTTGTTCAGCAATATTAAAATAAGGGCGATTTTTATACATATCTACTACAGAACCTCTTTGTACACAATATTATCAGTTTGTCCACAACTTAACTTTAAGTTGGCAGAGTCAGTTGCTCTGCTCATCGCCACATACAGTTGGCCATGCTTGAACATGGGTGACTGCAGAAACACACCAACACGATCCAAAGTCTGGCCCTGCGACTTGTTTGCAGTGAATGAGAAGGCCAGGTTGATGGAAAACTGCCTGCGCCGTAACTGGAACGGAAACTGGTTGTCCGAAGGCATCAGAGGAATCCGGGGGATGAACAGACGTTTGACGGTGTGAGGGCCCGTTGCTATCACTGCTTCGATGACGTGGGAGTTTAGCTCCATAACGGTGTACCTCATTCTGTTGCAATGTCCATTGGCAGGATCAAAATTCCGAAGCAACATTACCGGACAGTACTTCTTCAACGTTATTTTGTGCACTGGCAGTCCCAATGGATTTAAGTTATTCAAAAAATCTTGCGGAGATTGATGATAATTTTCATCTTCTATTGTGTCCGAGCTGAAATATTCGCGACTTTCTCCGGGAAAGTTGTACAGAAATTATGTATGAAAAATTGTAAAGTAACTAAGTCTACGGGAATAACCAACCTCGTTTTACGGCCAGAAACAGCTCCGTTTCAGGGAATCCCTTCTCACCCCCACCCCCTACAAAGGAGGGGGGTAGGTTGGATGAAACCCCATTACAAACCATCTCAGGGGTCCCCACCATAACCCTGCCAAGTTTCATGCCCATCTGACCAGCCGTTTGGCCGTGATTGAATGACAGACAGACAGACAGACATTATGCCCATTATAGTATGATTGTGTTGTTTATAGGTTACAAACATTTAAAATTTATTTTCTATATATTTTAACATATGATTGTTTCCTGTTTAGAAGTATTGTGTTGTTTATAGGTTACAAACATTTAAAATTTATTTTCTATCTATTTTAACATATGATTGTCTCCTGTTATGAAGTATTGTGTTGTTTAAAGGTTACAAACATTTAAAATTTATTTTCTATACATTTTAACTATCATTTTCTTTAATCTTCAGGGGTCCTATGGCATCGTCAAGTTGGCGTACAATGAGGAAGATGATACTCACTATGTAAGTAATTAATTCAAAATGTAAAACATTTTTTTTATTTGTATTTTATTTTACTTTATTTTATTTTTATTTACTGTCTGATACTGATAGTGAAGAATGTAGAATGTGTTGTTCTGATGTTCACTAAATTGCCATGTGAAATTCCCCACCCCTTTGAGATATCTCGAGGATAATATATTTTGTGAATTGTAAATTTTTATCGTTAAACTGGACTCCATTAACTCCATTATCCCATCCCATTGCAGGCCATGAAGATCCTCTCCAAAAAGAAGCTGATGAAGAAACACGGTTGCTTCGGTGAGTGGGACTTGTATCGGGTTTCCTTTTTCCATTTTTTTGCCGCGATTTGATGTCGTTTTTCATCTTGGCTGTCTCTCTCTCTCTCTCTATACCTACTCACGGCCTTGTTGTTTGATTTCGTTATATATATATTGAACACCGTAGCTTCTTTTAGCTGTTGTGACTCAGCGGTGAACAGACCTCGTTGTTGTTTGGGCACGTGCGTGAAAAAGAGCTTTACTTGGCGATGTTGTTCCTACCTTTTTTTTTTTTTATACCCTGTAACCTATTTTCTGCTTACCTGGAAGGTTGAACAAATAACCCTCTTGTTTGGTAATGGTGTTTTATCTGTCCGAGAAGGTAAGAGTAGATATAATCAGCTGTGAACTGTCAAATCTCGCTGTCGTCTAGATCCTAGATCAGTTAGACTGTTCTTCCCTTAGGTGTACATAGCATTTTGATACGTCTGACTCATACTTGTGTTAACCTGCTCCATTAACAATAGATACATGTAGTCATCGTTTGTACATCAAAGATATAGCAGTGGTTTAGATTAGGGATTGAGAAATACGCAGTAGATTAGTAACTGATGATTCGTTTTAGGATTTTGTGTGGTGCAGTCTTGTAGAATTATTTATTTGAATGTTTACTAAGAATGTGAGGTCGGAGCATCTTGACTAGATATAGTCGCGTAGAGTTTTTCTATGTAGCGAGATGTTAACAGTATTTTAGAATGAAAACTAGAAACATAATCAGTCACGTTTATAACTTGATGTGAAATCTGTCAACTAATTGATTGGAAAAGTTATAAACAGTGACAGCGAGTTAAATTTGTAGAAACTAATTGATGCCATGAAAAAAGGAGTTTAGTGAATGGGTGAGTTGAAATTGCATAAAGTAATCAACGGTTAGTTTGTTAATAGGCGAGGTTGGCAACTACAAAGTTGTTAATTTGGTGGAAATATTATTTATGGTGGAATGGATGGAAACTGAAAGCTAGTTCAGTGGGGAAATATTAAAATTCGAAGTACCTCATCCAGTAGAAATATTAGCAATGATGGCGTTAGGTGTACAGTAAACACCAGGTAATATAGTGGAGGATGAATGTTCAGAACCTAATGCATTGTCAAGGTTGCTTTTACTGGGTTCCAATAAAAACTTAAAAAAAAAGTTAATTATTTTGGATGGCAAGGTTAACAGCCGTCCAGAGACTGAATAATAGTGGGTAATCATTGGGTTAGAATGAGTGCCATAATACAATCATGTAGGAATAATTATAAGAGAAATAGTATAGTGTATGACCTAAGACATTATAGAATATGCTAAATTATTATTTAAATGGGGGAGCGATGGGGAAGGGGGGGTGGGGGCGGGAGAAAGCTAGATAATAAATCAGTAGAACGTATCTTTGGGAATGCATACAGAAGCCTAACCATTTGAGATGTTAACAAAGGGATATGTTGGAAACTAAAAACTAATTTAACGGATAGGTTTACCATAATGGAGGTAGTTGTTATTAAAACAAATCAGTAATTCAGATAGAAGGATTAAAAAAAACATTATCATTGTAACTTATGCCCATGTACATCTCAGATGTTTAGTAGTGTTTCGGTTATTCATACTTGAACAAAATTAATTAAGTAGGACTTAGGAGTTGGTTCACACGTTTTAAAAGTTTTTGTTAATGAAATCCTCAGTAATTTGGGTAATTGTATTGAGAAGTTAACAAACGTCACTAGTAAGAAAATCTTAATAAAGGCATAGTTAGAATGTAATAATTTTAAAATAAGAAATCCGTGAGCACTTAATCGTGTAGCAATTCCAGTATACGAAATTAACAATATATTGATTTTTTTTTATTGTAGTGATAATGTAGCTGGAATTGGATAATTATTACACATGAGAATAACTCCCCACAGTATTTGTAAGGTTTTGACACTCCTCGATTGAAGTCGAAGAGAAACTGAAGCGTATATTCTAAAATATTCACTAAATAGCTAGATGAACAGAGCATAGTCACGCAGTATATTTAGTAACAGTAGTTTGGGTACAGATTTTTTGTTGTATATTGTGTACATATTGTATACTCACGTAACCAGTTTGCAAATTTGTCATAAGTCATGAACGAGAAAGGTATGTCTGCATTAACCCAGAATGGCCAAAACACCTTCTTAAAAAAAAAAATTATATACTCATGCCTGTTAGCCATTTCCTTGTACATGAAAAGTCTAAGAAAGGTTTCTTGAATTGTCTGTTGTGAAACAACTGTAGAATTGCAACTTTAACGTTTTTAATTCAGGTTCAGTTTAGAAGGACGAGGAAGTTAGCCCCTCAGTCACGACAGGCAATCAGGTTGTCCCCACGACACCTCCCCCTTTTGCACTTGTTTTTATTTATTTATTTACCTCCTTCACCGCTCTTTCCATCACAGCGTTTAGTTTGTTATTAGAGGCCGATGGAGCAGGCAACCCAATCTGCTTATCTAATCGGAAAAAGAAGGGAGAGGGTCAAGCTTTGGGTTCTATTCCAAGAGACCAATAAAATTGCTGGTGATCTGATGAATTTTCCTACGTGGTTTGTGAACTCGTATTCAGGAATTTTGCTGAATTTTACTTACAAAATTCCAATCGATTTAGCTCCCTTGTTGTACTGCAAAATTTTATATTTCTCGACTTTATTTCTTTAGTTTGTCATCGCTGTATTTACGAGTAACAAACGAGGAATTCTGAGCTGAGAATGCCTATTGTCATGTTACCATAATCGTGTCAGTAAATGACAAAAATTTTTCATTGTATGTCTGCTGGTATTTGATTCAAATTTCACAACCACTCATAACTTGATCAAACAATTGACAGCAGAAGAGTTACGTGAATATTTCATAAATTTATATGAATTTTAGATACACTTGGATCATTTATCCAGTCTGATTTACTTCTTGGATTGAACTGTAGAGATACTAGAATAATATTTTGAGTAACGTTGTCGAATAATAAAACAGTTACACGACATTAAAACCTCCCTTTTTAAACATTTTCGTACGAATAAACATATCAGTTTTACGATTGTATCGCCCGTGTCAAAAGAAAAAAAAAAACGACATAGATGTCATCTTCTTACTTTATTGTGATGGAAGGACGAGTGTGAGAGGCGAAGATATTGTTTATGTGCATGTTTCAGTTTCACAATCTTACCCCTCCCCCTCCCCCTCCCCCCAATCTGTTTTTTTACCACGCTTATGTGCTATCATTCCCCTCACTTTTGATACTTTCGCTACCTCCCCCGTGCCAATATGAATCGTGCCCTGGGTGAGTGGGGGCGTTGCAAAAGCAGGTCATTGGTTTTCTGTAAGAACTACTACAAGGTATTGCTTCAGAGAATTACAAAGCAAAGCAAGCAAGTTTTTAAGAACTGCTGCTGCAAGACATTGCAATGAAAGCAAGCAAGCAGTTTTTAAGAATTTTTGCTGCAAGAAATTGTAATGGAAGCAAGCAAGCAAGCAATTTTTAAGAACCGCTGCTGCAAGACATTGCACTGAAAGCAAGCAAGCAGTTTTTTTAAAATTGCTGCTGCAAGACATTGCAGTGAAAGCAAGCAAGCAGTTTCTAAGAACTGCTGCTGCAAGACATTGCAGTGAAAGCAAGCAAGCAGTTTCTAAGAACTGCTACTGCAAGCAACTTATTTATTTCTTGAATCGGTGCTCGCGACGTCCTCCAACCAACCCAAGGGGTGACGACGATAACTATTGGCCGCATCCAAGCATGAGGAGTCTCTGAACCTTCCCCTCTCCCATTTTTATCGTTATTTTTGTCATTTTTTCTGTTGGTGTCGTTGTGCTGGTGTGTTGGCGTTGTGCATGGCGGGGGCAGGCCGTGCCTGGACCATCGGGGCTGAATCCGAGGCTTCCCAACACGTCAGGTCGCTCAGCCCGAACTTCAGACAGGCCAGCTTCTCCCCTCCCACGTATCGAGGTAAGTCTCGCGTTTGTGTGTGAGTGAGTGAGTGTGTTTGTGCATCAGCCTCCTCCTCCTCCTTCTTCTCTAGTTCGTTTGGTCCTGCTTGGCACAAACTCCTAACTTACCAAGATTTGCCTTCCTTCCTTTAACCCCTTCCTTCTTCCACAGTACAGATCTGATCCCCCTGCTATGTATGTCCCCCATCCCCCCCTTGGCAGTTGTGCACACCAATGGCTGGCCCGTGCACACGCGACAAAAGACACCACACTCACCGCGACAGCTTTTTGTCTCTCCAGCAGCAGCTGATGTAGCGAGTTTTTTTTATACATCTTAAAAGACGTCGGGGGAGCTCCAGAATGGATGTTCTGCCTGATTTCACGTGTTGCTTGTAGACGTATTTATAGTTGTTGTAAGATAAGACATGACCCTTAGTATATATAACTTTAGAGGCAATGAATATAACTTTAATAATAACTGTTTTATAGACATTAAAGGTGATGTAATGTATTTGACGTTGGATTTTACCATGGTACTTTTATTATGGTCATACTCATGTATATCTGTTTTCATTAGATATGTATATTTATTGTATTTATGTATACATGCTTTGACAAAGATGTATACCAAAACTATGACATACACGAGCTGGAGTGTAGTAGACATTGCAAGTCGTGTGTAGTGGATGATTCTTTATTCTTTCTGGTGCAGTTTATTTTTTATTCAGTAGGTGAGCACCTGATATAGTAGCAGTGAGCTACACTTGAAATTTTAATGAGCAATGTGTGTGTGTGTTTTTCCCCCTAATTTGCAAATGGTTTCAAGTGACACGCCACCTCGACAAAACTTAATATGAATTTATGCCAATTTCTTAATTATTCAGGAAGGATGATGGTATGCGACGCCTGTTGGTAGTTATTTTGTTATTATTCTGTATTTTTTGTACAGGGTTATATAAAACCACAGTATGTGTGTTGTTTTGTCCCCAAAAACGTTTTTAAAGGTATTTGCCGTGAGTAGAATTAAGTAACTCGTTAGTAACTTTATCCAATTAAATTTGCAATTCCTTTGAATGTAAATGTCAAGTGACTAATTAGATGAGACGAAATATTGAACAGCAGTACGATTGATATTACAGTAAATTAAAAACAGGTTATTTGTGTGGTTGTGTCAGTCACAGAATGCTCCAAATGTTTAGGTATGTACACTTGATATTTTAAGCGATTTTTTTTAATAATTACCCAACAGGTCCCTTTCAACAGTACATGGTGTTATCTTCCTTGTATATTTACCAAGACATCTAAACGTTAAGTCTATCTTAGTTTAACCAGACCACCGAGTCGATTAACAGCTGTCTTAGGGATGACCTGAAGGATTAGATATTTATACGTGGCTAGGAATCCAGTTGGTTACCTAGCAACTGGACCTACAGCTTATTGTGGTATCCGAACCACATTATATCGAGAAATTAATTTCTAATCGCCAGAAACAAATTTCTCTGGAACTACAAAAACATATAGCGCTTGTTTATGCAGTCAAGGTAATATGACCAGTTCTGTGAAACAGAACGTCATGTTTACTTTCAGCAAATGAAATAGACTCCTCTGGTGTACATGAATTTAATTTAGACAATTACACACCAGTTATGAATTAAATATTGTTGCGAGATCATTCGTTTAGTCAACATCGTTACTGTGATTACAATTTAACGCGGTTTTATCTTCATGCGAGAACTCTCGTATTGTCCAGTAATCCTGTACGCGTAGTGCCAAGCGTCTCATTTAAGAGAAATTCGATATTTTACAGGATAAAATACTTTCAAGCGTGATATTTTATATTCCGATCTTTCTGAAATGCGTATAAAATCGTCTAAAAGATAGTCTCCGTATAATGTATACAGTATAGTACACTGTATAGGAAATATGTTTGTAATAGAATAAGTAGAACTATTATATCAAAAATCTTCCCGGCAACATGAAACTCAGAAATTTTTTTTTTACAGTAACGCTACTACACATCATAACTGTAGGGTTATTCAATCGTTATTCGAAGCAGATTCATGATTTTGAGAGAGAGAGAGGAAAGTATAACTTATTCAACAACTGAAAAGGAACAGTTGTGGTCTTTGTGTTGCCATGGAGACTCTCTTCCTCCCTTTTCATCATTTGAAACCTTAAATGCAGAGAAAAATAGAAGTTTAATAAATTTAAGGTGGAAACTTCCCAGGTTTCAGTTTTATATACTTAATGTCCAGTTATCTGTACATAAATATGATAATAATTGAGCTATTTAATAGACGAAATCTACTTCCCTAGAAACACTATGATTCAACTCGGAAATTGATAGTCGAATTTAAAACAGCCCATCCAGTGGTGTTGCTGGACCAGCGAGTTTTGGTGCGCATGATGTTGCTGTTATTTGTTCCATCAAGAGGGCCTTTTTGTGTTCTAATTTCGATACCATGTCTATAAAATCGTCCAATTCTTTCAAGGTCAAAGTACTTGGAATATAACCACTCAATGAGCTTGGATTTATAATCCACCCAAAGCTTTGATTGTCCCATACTATTCGAGTTGAAGATATCGAAGGCTTTGATGTAAGTTTGGCATCTTCAGAAGAAAGATACTGTCTCTTTTAGATTCAGCAATTGCTTAATATTCATGAGGGCTTAGATGGTTGGTACAAACTTAAACCTGAACCTTTAGTTGTAGTTTGTCGTTCTGTTATCAGCTGTCGTGGTACTACCACGTCAACGCCACATTTTCTGTGCCTATTTTACGTTTTTACGTTCCTTGACTGTCATATTATAACCATGTCTCATTGTTTGAGCTTGGCTGTGTCGTATCCATAAACATACGAACCGTTGTATGTTGGAGATTGTCTAAATGTCACGTGACTTATGTATATAATAACTTCTTTTTTTCACCTGACATTCTTTCCACGGTTTTTAACTGGTTTGATTTTGCCGTTCTTTGTTTATTAGCCTAATCGCAGTCGTTAGTTTGAGCACGTTAGTTTCACTTTAACTATCCGTTAAAAGTTGTTGCCTGTAAGTAATAGTAATATACTAAAATAATATACATATTTATGTCACACGATTATCTCCATCTGTAGTTGGCTGGTAAGTAGTCTAATGCAGAAGTTGTCTTACAGTAGTTTGTCCTGTTGCTTATTCAACATTGCTAGTTTTCATTGTCATCCCACTTTTGGAAGAAAAAAAGTCGTATTCTCTTTAACCTTCCAATTTTATTGTTTAGTACATTGTTTCCTTTGTATCGTGTATGTTTTAATATGCAGCAATGTTATCCAGTGTTATTGGGGATTAAGACTGCGTGGCACATAGTTCATGTGACCATTATCCAGGTATAAGTAAATCAAAACAATAATAAGACCCATTTAAGCTTCTGTGGGACATTCATACAAATGTAACAGAAGAACTGCATCGTCTCGACCGATCATAGCCTAACAATACCTTGCTCTGTCAAACAGATTTTTTCCCTAAATATTTTTGTTCCTTTTTCAAGAAATCGTCTCTTATTCGAACAGCTGATCATTTTTCTGTTTAGGGTGGAGTGGAGTACTGGTTGAGATGGAGCTGCCCCACCAAAAGTAGCCCTGTGTTTTGGCTCTACAGCCTAAATTTCATGATTCATTTAAACATTATCACCAATTTTTTTGTGAGACCGACAGAGCATCAATTAGTTTACTTATGTTTGCAATATCCTGTATATTGTGAAAGATCGAGAAGGACGTATTAACCCAAAGTACGCTAGATCACTGCAAGAAAGGATGGAAACAAAATTATAGTAACATTGTTGGACATTTTGAAGAATTCAGGGGCAAAGAGGAAAGCAAGTTGGTTCAAGAAACGAGGCTATAAATTGATCCGTTTTGCACGAATCAACTTCATCTTGCCCTACGTTAGACAGCGTAAATAAGGCAATGCGTTTATTAACTAAACTCAGACATTTTTATATAGTTATTGCTATAGGCGTAATTATCAGTTTGATATGTGTAAGACTTCTTTATGTATTTGTTTCTACTGTTGCATTGTTATAAGATAAAAGAGATGCGGTAATTTTAGTATGAGGACATATATATATATATATATTTCAAGTAAGGCTGCAAAGCTTTGTTATACAAAGCAGTTTTAAATGAGACTTCAGTTATTACAAAGATAAATCGTGAAATAGATGATAAGAAGCTAGGTTTTTTTATATGCTTATTTCATCAACAGAGATTTATATATACAGTAGTTTTTAGACCAGTTGTGTTATTAACCAATTTCAAATGAGACGTCAATTATTGTAAAGATGAATCGTTTCATAAATGATCAGACTAAACTAACGGACTCTGGATGTAAATATTTCATCGACAGAGTTTTACACTTTTGACGCAACCGGTAAAGTGGTTTTTAATCCTTGTGAATTTTTCATTTCCTATTGACAGCTTCTTGTTTAGAAAGTACTGCATCGAGGTGGAAAAAATATTTTCCATTTAGTGCGCAGAGTTCTATATGACAGTGGGTAAAATGAAAACTTCATTGTAATAGATATAAAAATAATGATTTGCAATCTTGTTTGTCTGAAAACACACCCTACCATCTGTGTAACCTAAGCCTACTTGAGGCTCATGTTAATATTTCTTAGGTAGATTCGACTGAACCAAATATAGTGCTGGATAGGTATGAATAATATTGTGCCAGTAGTTTGTTTAGTTTTAAGAAATTGCTAGTTTTTGCAAGTTGTACGTACAAATGTTTTCACGTAGAAATAATCAAGGTAAGGAAGGTATTGAATATTGTTCTGAAGATTATATATTGGCGAAAAGTGAAAATACCCAAATAGAACTTGACCTTATATCAATGGACTTCTATACCTACAGCAGATGAACTGGAAATTTATGGTGACCTTATTAATTGTTTCTAGTATTTCCAGGAGGACAGAGGCATTCCTATCTCCCAGATTCAACTTCTGTAACTTTGCAGATGTTTGCATTGTCAAGTTTTGAAATATTTCTCTCCTATAAAAATTTTATTTGTATAACGATACAAAATGTTACATCTCATTCATGGGATGTTGGCGTCTCGTAGCTCTCTTTAAGTAGCGGGAAGTGAGACCGATACACTCAATAGGTTTCTTTTTTGCAGTGAAAGGACGGTTGCCACCACAGAGAGCGTCAGGAGGTCGGCCCATTGAAAACCCTCTCGATCGGGTTCACAGAGAAATCGCCATCCTGAAGAAGCTCAATCACCCGAATGTTGTTAAACTCGTCGAGGTTCTCAACGATCCTGACGAAGACAACTTCTACATGGGTTCGTTAATCCGCTTTCGTGACTGTTTTTACTCGCCTTTGATTCGGCTCGAGGATAGAAATACTGATGTATTTCATATATTTTTTCGTACATTAGTTATCGTAAATTGTCGGTTAACTTTTAATACTTTTATTATGATCTTGTGTGGTTGTGATGGAAGTTGCATTAATCATGTTGATTAAATTGTTTTCTGAACAAACTTTGTAAGCAAGAAGCCTAATTATTAATTGGAAAAAGATTCAGCATGTAACAGGACAGTGTTATAAAAAAGAAATCAGACTTTGGGTGTGTTGTTTATTGTACGATTACCTTTTTTTTTTTTTCACTTAATTTTCCATCCTTCATGGTCACATAGTAAAGTGATTCCGATAATCACATCCATCCATTCGTGCTCATATTACTTACACAAGGAGTGACATTGCGAGCCTGGAGTCTGGTCTCTTTGCCCTCACTGTGCATAATGTATACATAAAACAAATAGTTCCTTCTTGATATAGTTCGCGTTTATCAGTTTAATTTCTAATAGGTTTCTTGATAAAATATTTAACCAAGACAAAATTATGAAATTAGGGAGTGGAGCATGATAAAATATTTAATTAAGACAAAATTATGAAATTAGGGAGTGGAGGCCATATATATATGAACGACTTAGAAATTAACAAATCTTTTTATTCTTGTTTATGCAAACCATAGGTGTCGAAAACCGTGTCCACAAAATCAGTAGTGTTGTCATATTCCAGTGTATGGAAGGCGGGTTACCGGGTTACTATACAGGGTGTCCATAAAGTCCCAGTACCATTACAAGTATTTATTGCTCAGAAACCATATAACGTAGAGTAATGCATTTTTGTAGAATGAGTGCTCTGAATGTAAACTAGAGGAAATGTAGAACATTTTTTAAAAATTGCATTACTCTGTGTTATATGGTTTCTGAGCAATAAATACTTGTAATTGTACTGGGACTTTATGGACACCCTGTATATATTACTATATAAAGTCAAAAGTGTTTACAAGTCTCAGATACGTGGCATGATTATGTATGTGATTGTTTGGTTGGATGCCTTGGCCATTAAGTAGTATAGGGTAAGAGTGGCAATTTTAATAAGAAACCATAAGTTAATCATTTTCCTTTATTCACAGCATTTGAGCTACTCGAAAAGGGCGAGGTCTTAGAGGTGCCCACCGACACGCCTTTGTCAGAAGACCAGGCTTGGGTCTATTTCAGAGACGTAGTACTTGGTCTGGAGTATTGTAAGTGTTCCAGAGCCTATATTTCTGCATTTCATATACCGTTACTGAGTGTGAATAGTAGTTGTACTACATTTCGTTTGCTTTCAATTACGCTTTACAGTTAAACTGTTCACATTAATACTAGAAAAAACAAATTTGTCAAGAATGTGAATGAATGGTAGTTACTTTCTATTTCCAGTACATTATCAAAAGATAATTCATCGAGATATCAAGCCATCGAATTTGCTGCTTGGCGACAACGGCCACATTCAGATTGCAGACTTTGGCGTCTGTAATGAATTTGACGGCCAAGACGCTTTCCTAACCAATACTGCAGGAACACCAGCTTTCATGGCTCCTGAAGCTCTTTCTACGTCACGACACAAATATTCCGGAAAGGTAATGTTCTTTATTCCCGTGTTCATCCATATAGCCTAGAGCCAAAATTAAAACAGGAAAGGTTGATTTTACAAGTAGTATCTAGCATCTACCACTTGTCAGCCATGAATGGTTCGAAAAGTGCAGTTGTAGTTTGTTTATGTAAGGTTTCTCAAAGGCTACATAATGGGAGGGTATGTGGTCAGCTAGAATGTGGCCAAACTCAAATATCTTATATATCTCACCGGATTTACGCTGCTAATCTTCTCAGATATCTTATAGGGTATATCATACCCAACTTTAATGATGTATGGAATAAATTCATGTATTTTGTGTTCCATAATTAAAGGAATAGGGGTGGGCTGAACTATTTCTTTTGGGAATATGTAATGATAGAAGTAACGACTAAGGTATGAAGCAATTATGTCACTATGATTAACAGTGTCCTGCGTTAGGTTAGATAGCCAACGTATGAAGCAAATATTGTTATTCTGTGATAAGCAGTGCCCTAGATCAGTGTAGGTTAGGTAGATTTTGGTAAGTAACTTCCACCGTCCTGTCAGGTAGGGCAGGACTCCTCAGGTTAAGTAGGGTAGGTTAAATTTACCTGCATTTATGTATTCACTACTTTTTGTTATTGCCGCTTCAAAAGTCCCCGTTTCCTACTTGGAATCTCAATATTGTTAGATAAAGGAGGAAGGTAACCACCCTTTTTGGCAGAATTGAATGTCAGATTCATCAGAAGACATAAAAAATAACAGGAAAGCTAATTTTACAATAATATTAAATTATGGGTTTAAAAGTAACATGTGCTACCCATGGTAGGAGGTATCTCAGCATGATGACTTTTGAATATTAGATAATTTAAGTAGACCACCAAATTGACAGTGTTATATTGATTAACTGGATTACCAGGAAATGTTAAAGATACTGCCGTTTTTGTTTTTTGGTGCTTGACTTATGTTGTTGGATGAAAGTTAGACAGTGCCTAAAGAATGTTTGATTGTAGTGCTTTTCACGCATTCAAGGACTGGGTCTTTTGGTTTATCTATTAGATACCCATGAATCAGATAAGATTGGCCATTCTGAAGATGGGACAGTACATACGGTACTTCAATGTGGCATTCATTCTTTCAGGAATGAAGAACACCACAGACATTGGGTTTTATCTGACATTGTGAGATCCATTATTCTGAAATTTCTGTTACTTACCAAAGATGACAGTAATAGATATAATAGCAAATCACCGATAGGAACAGGAGTATTTGATGTAGTCTTAGTGAATGCAACTTTGTCTGCTTTAGCACCATCTCTGTTTGATGTAATTCCTTCATGTGCAGGAAGCCAACATATTTTGCTAACAGAGCAATTTCCCTGTTAATTCTTGCACATATCAAACTTACTGGTGAGTTGCATGGATGCAGCACATGTTACATCCAGCAGAACATGCATTTCCGTGGGTCTGTCCTTTCCCACTAACTTTTGCAACTTATGAAATATTAGGGATTGACTGATGAGACACTTGTTCCTCACCAGAGCCGAGCTCTTTAAAGGTAAACATCCTTGCAACGAGTTTTTGTATGCCCCCCTACCAGTGCTTGTCTTTTACATTTAAAATTATTTTGCTTAAAAATGTAAATCATGAATACAAGACATTGCCTCACACGAGAGTTCCCCTGCTTCTTACCTACAGTTGAGTACACACATCAGTTTTTGAAAGTAAGGCCTCATAATGAATGAGATAGGTGAGTGACATATTTTGTACACTAAGTATAGATTTGGTTGGCCAGTCAAAACTGAAGCTCATGGCTACGGTTTGGATTTTTGAAACAAAATGTCTTTTGGAAAAATTTTCGTTTGAAAGATGACCTGTATTTTATGGTTCCTATGTTTGTTAGTTTCCTTAGCCACCAGGCAGTGCCTTACCTTTCTGACTTTATTGACTTTCACTTATACATCTATCATCTAAAATTGTCCTTTTACTTGTTTCATGAAAGCTTACTTCATCCAAGGGACTGATCTCTTGCTTTCTGTGAGTTAGAGTCATATTAAATATCTTCATGTAGTCTGCGAGAATGTATATTTTAAATTTATGTCATTGGCAATTATCAGAGACCATGACTTGTTCCTTATACAATAATTTTTTTTTAATCTTTGTTTAAGATGCTTCTACCAGAAATTATGTTGTTAGTTTTTATTCATATATTACTTACTCTTCAAGTAATTGAGAAACACATTGCAGAAATGCAAATAAGAATGAAGCACATTTGAGTGTACTGTATACTGTGTAGTTTAGCTAGGCTATTGGTATGGAGTATAATGTTCCTAGTTAAAATTGAGGCGGCGTTCTGTAACATTTACATTGCATAAGAAATTTCTTTTCATTAGTTAGTTCTTTAAAATATACTATAAATATAAAATCCCTCATTAATATAGTTTTTAATATAAAAACTATAAATATAAAATTTTTCATTAATACTGTGTAATGTTTTTAACAAAAATAAATTACATAAACTGCTATAATTTCTTTCCAACAGGCAGCTGACATTTGGGCTTTAGGAGTAACCTTGTATGCTTTTGTCTATGGCAAGCTCCCATTTCGTGATGAAAATATAGTTGTTCTCTACGATAAAATTAGAAGCTCCCCTCTCACTTTCCCACCAGCACCGTTTGTCTCTGGTGATTTAAAGGATCTTATATCGTTAATGTTAGAGAAGAACCCAAACCAAAGGATAACACTGCCAGATATTAAGGTTCGTATTCACCCGCAATTTATGTATTTATTAATCATTTATGCTTTTAAGTGTACTATATGTATTTAAAAATGTTCAGAATACTATTATGCAACCTTAAGTTTTAAGTGGCAATAAAACCCTTATTTTGATTTCTTGCTTTGTCATGTATACAGCAGTTCTTTATCAGAATAATTTGTTATTAGTCCACAACTTGTTCATAATTGCAGATTCAACTCTATACTCTCTCCTATCCACAAGTTTTAATTACAGTGTTTGATAATAGAAGGTTTTAATGAGTGTCCAGCACTTGGTTTCTGTTGTTAATTCTTGATTACAGAGGGAAATATGTTTAAATATTTACGACAGTTAAACAAACCTATCAAGCAGATATAAGAAGTTTGTAGCAAGATAGGCACCACAGTATAACTGTCTAATCCAGTTTTGTTCTGTATTTAACAGGTTAAATACTTGGAGTGATCAAATTTAGTTACCATTCTTGAAATAGCTTTGTGAAAATCTAATGCAAATTTCAAGTTTTTTTTCCTTTTAATAGTTTTTGCATTTTGTTCGTTTTATATTTTTTCCCATTTTAGAGGTCTAATTAAGGACATCTAGCCTTTAGATGACATTCTCTTATATCCTCTGCATTGCCAAGTAGAAGATTATCGTTAACTGTGTCTTGTGCTGTGCTGCACAGTGAGATATCACTTGAGGTTCACAGTACCATCCTTTTGGCTCCAGTTTTATTGCTTTTGACATGTACTTTTTTTTTTTTTTTTTATTAATCTCCTTTTGTGGCTTTTTCACTCAGCTATGTAAATCTTTTGTGGCTTTTTCACTCAGCTATGTGACTTCTTTAACCTTGCGCTGTATTTTTGTATGGTGTTTTTAGGTTGCATGGAACCAGTGGTTATTCTGTAGAATTTTTAAATTCCCCAGGCACAGCTAAGACTCTATGAGTCTTGGCTATGTAATTCATGGGCTTATTTGTATTATGTACTTAATTTTAATATATACATGTATAATACAATCTGCATTGCCTACATTAATTCAAAACTATATCGGTTCACAAAAGACGCTGTTAAGGAACTTAAAGGAACAGATATGTTACCTTCACACAAATTATTATTTACTTGGCTTATGAGCTTATGACTCCTCAGGCAAAGAGGACAGGGTCTGGACTGTCTCTTGGCATTTCACTCTCACAAGCAACAAGGACAGGTGGTTATGAGATACCAGACCACTTTTACCTTATTTTACCAGAGGGATGTTGCCAAAAAGCCCTTGATACTTTTTCCTTAGGACCTGTGGTAGCTGCTGAACAGGTTATGTATAGTCATCTATGCCCCTATTGGACAAAAAGGCATCTCACTAAAGGTACTTCAAGGGTACACAGCTTCAGGTTGAAAGGTTGAGTGCCCAGTTCCTTCTCTTTCCTCTGCAAGGTAGCAGCCAAGCTGAGTACTTCCTGGACCAGGCATGGGGTTTCCCTTTGCTGTTCCATTTTAATTTAAGGAGGTACTATATTTAGTTCCTGTCATAAGTGCTATACCTGTGTGGAGGAGTTATGGAAGTTTCATTTGACAACGTCCTAGAGAGAGAGAGAGAGAGAGAGAGAGAGAGAGAGAGGGTGTAATTGCTGTGTGGATAGTTAGTGATTGAATTGGCTGTTGGTGAGTTCTGGGTTGTCTGCTGGTGTAGCTGGAGTTAGCTGTTAGAGTTCTGTGTTTTGGAGGCAGTTTTTAGTCAGTCTTTGGTGAGAGCTGGTGACAGACATTTTGGAGAAGGCAGTGATATTCAGCCGAGTTGTGTGTTTTTGTTGTTATTTGGTGTTGTTAAGTTAGTGTTTTTGCTTGGAGTTGTTGTGCCTGTGCTGTTGTGATTTTTTGTGTTGTTTGTGCAGTGGTCTGTTGTTGTGTTTTGTTGCTATGTGTGAGGTTGTGGTTGTGTTCCTTTGTTGGTTGTTGTTTTGTGGTTGTGTCCCATGGTGGTTGTTGGGTTGTAGTCCTTGGTTGTTGTGTTATTGGGTTGTGGGTGGTGGTTTTTGGTTGTTGTTGTTGGTATTTCTGTGACCTCGACCGGCGGACAGCCCAGAATATCTGGAGTTGGATGAGTACATGTGTTTGTGCTTTTTTTGTTCTGTGTATAGGTGTAGGTCAATTGTCCTGCGTGTATTTTGTTGTGTAAAGAAGAAAGTGTGACTGAGGGTGTGTTTGGCAGCTGGAGTGATTAGGTTAATGTGGGGAGGATTTGCCACTTTTCTTTAGCTTGTGATCCCGCCACACCTGGTTACTCAGGGCTAGAGCCCTATCAATCTGGCATCCCTATGCCAGATCACATATTGGTTCAAAACTGTATAGCTACACGGCTCACTATTGTGACAGGGAGCATGACATTTTCAGGTGGAGATTCAACTTGCCAGTCAGGTGAGCGACTGCCTTCCCACCAAAGGAGTTACTCTCCTTTTGAAAGATGGTTTGTATTCCCACTGGAGAAAATCACAAATTTATTCTGTAATTTGTATTTTCCATAATCCCACTTCAAGCACTCCTCTTAGTCATTGATGCTGATGGAAAAAGTGCTTGATGATGGCAGGGTGGCGGTTCTCTTACATATCACCAATTCTAGCTCACAATGAGGAATACTCCTACATAAAAGGCTCTGGATTGTAAGCTTAGGAAAAATATAAATTACTTAAAGATTGTGTATCTGGGAGCATAGTATACAGTATTTCAATGCAAACTTTATTTTTGATCAATTTAAAGATGGTTAAATTAAAGAAATTAAGTAACCAAAGTTTTTAAACATAATTTGCTGTTATAAAAGCCTTGATTTAAAAGACTATTATTCTTAAACTATTCAGTACAGTATTGTTTCATCCAACTACAGCTTACATCATAGGATATACATATTATATTACAAAAAATATCTTGTTGATATTAGAATTTTAAGAGATCATCTTTTTATTATTCTAACTCAGAACCTTGTTTTCTTATCAAGATCCTAGTCATTTATTATGGTAACATCTCATTAACATTATAAAGTTTAGTAATTACAGTACAGTGCAGGTGTTTTCAAGAGAATTATTACTACAGAAGGATTAGATTTTTTTATTCTGAGGCAGGGCAAAGTTATGGTAGATTAAATTTTTTTCATAGATCTACATAATTTAAATTTAAGTACTTACAGTATTAAAATATCTTTTTAACTGATAGTACACTAAAAACATTTAAGTGATGCTTTTTTTTCTATCTGGAATTCATTTGCCATATTTGTCTTGTAGGAACATCCATGGGTTACTGCGGGTACTCAGTATCCCTTACCAAGCGAAGAAGAAAATTGTGTTTTGATTGAGGTTACAGACGAAGAAGTACAGAGTTGTGTCCGTTCCATTCCAAAGTTGGAGACGCTTATTCTTATTAAATGTATGCTCAAGAAACACAGCTTCCAGAATCCATTCAAAATGAATGTATTCGTCAAGGAGCAGTTTGCACGAGCCGGACGGTCTCACTCGGCGCCTGGTTCGTATGAGTTCTACTTGGACAGGTATGGGTTGTGGTGGTGGTGGTGGTATCGGCAGCTCACATCTCTCCTCCACTCTGCGCCCTGCACTGCACGCCTTTATTGTCCATGGTGTAGTACTGACCAAGCATCATCATAAGTCTCATGTCTTGCCTTACCTTATGTTATGTATGAAACTAGTAAAAGGATTTTGATGTTACCTCTAATGTAATTGGGAAATTGTCAACAGACTTTACAGCAAATGGGAAACTTTTTTCAGTTTTTACTTGTATATTAAATTATAATATATTTTTAGGCACAGACATATTAACAACAGGTGTTAAGTTACATGTGTCATATTCCAATGAAAAGTAGGTTTTGTTTCCATTTGGTGGGACAAATGCTTATCACTATCATATTCTAAAGAATAAAAATAATAATCTGTTGCAACATATCAGATACCTTCACTTTGAACCTAAGGTTTTTCAAGTTACGTTTTGCTTGGCGTTAAAAGAATCTTCTTATGGAAAAATTCAAAATGTGTTAGGGTTATTTGTAGACCTGCTTAAGTTCTTAAAAAAGTAAGATACACGAATGATCTGACATTTTCACGAATACTACCACATCCTGGAGAAAAGGAAAACTTATCTTGAATGAGTGTCTCATACATTCAGTGTTTTTAATCTTTAATGTAAATCAGTGAAGATTGTCACAGAGTGAATTGTCACAACACAGTTTGACTGTCCCTAAAATATACATAAATTACACAACTGGGATTTAAAGGGTAATTTCCAAAATACATATATACACACTATTCTTTTACCAGTTTCTTGTATGTTCAGCTATACTTAGAAATAAAAGTATTTTACAGTATATTCATATAACCTTCAGTGTGCTTGTTTTTATCCAGGTAAGTGCTGTGCTTGTTTTGATTTGTATACATTTGTTTTTTGTGTAACCTAAAAACTAAAGATTCAGTTACCCCAAGGAGGTGCAGATGCTTTTTTTAAAATTATTTTGTATTACCAGTTACCAAAGTTTCTTTCCATGAATGTAAGTTACCTGCTGCTGTATGGAAAAGAGAAACACTTGAAAAGTGGACAATGCAACAAAATAATGCAACAAAAGTAAATAAATAAAAAATCATCTCTTGGTGGTTTGCTTTTGGATAGCTCTTGAATTGAGGTAATTATCCTAAGTAAATCGTAATATTTGACCTTAAACATTTATTATGGTACTTGTCAAGTCAGAACTTCTATACAGCCTCTAAGATATGGACTAAAAATGCATAAATGATATGATCTAAGTTCATCATGATACAATGGTTTGGTGAGACTAGTTTTTAACATATTTAGTACCTTGTAACATCATAATCAACATAAATATGAAAATAATGGTGGATGAATATGACTTGTAAGAGACTGGGACACATTATGTCTAAAATATGTGATTCAAGTATTTTCTATTAGACAATACTATTTCTGTGTAAGCTGTGAGTGTAAGACAGATCATTTGCTGTTAATTTAGTTAAAATATCTTAAGAATTGTACAATACAAAATTAGGGTTACCAACTTTTCCATGGAGGTAATCTTTGCAATTGATACTTCTCAGCATACAGCAGCAAGCATGTAAATTATTAACAGTAATTAATTTCTTTTATGGTACAAGATATGTATACAGTGGGTCCCCTGTATTCATGTTCTCCGGATTCCTCTCTGGACCATCTACCCATTATTCGCAGGAAATTCACCTATTCCCAGTATTTTTCTATAAGAAATATCCAGAAATTCTTTTTTTTTATCAGTTTCATCATAAAATGTACTTTTTGTGATAAAAATATTAAAAAAACAAGTCATATGAATTTTTAGTGGGGTTTTCTGGAGTTTTACCTACCAAAATAGACTGTTTTCAGCATTTTTAGTGGTTCCACCTTGTCATGGCTAAACTAAATGTGGGGGGGGGGGGGGGCCTGGTACGCATTCCTTAAGGATATGGGGGGCCACTGTAGTGAGGTCAAAGAAAAAACAGAACAAACTAATCTGCCCTCCAAAATATAAAATTCACTTATTGGCCAAAAATGTTTCTGAATCCATTACTTAAAAATATTCTGAATTCATAATTTTCAAAAACCATATTTGAGAGAGCTAAAACTTTACTTGCAGTTTTACTTGGGTTAGCTCACCATGCATCTACAATACAATAGTATATAGAAGTAATTTTTAGCTTTTTTTGCACTTTGATATCAAATATTAAATTAAATATGAAAGCACTATAATGATTAAGTTCACCTGCAGCTTTAATTAATTTTGAGCTTTGTATCATACCTTTAAAGCTGCTTTTTGAAAGCCTACACACAGTGATTTCATGTGCTTTTGCTGACAAGAGGCTTTTCACCCATAATCATATTGTATAATTCCAGTATTTAAAGTTTTGACGTACAAATCAGTAATGATAAGCCACTTACAATGTTGAATGAGTCGATTCCATACACAGCACATAGTCTAGATCATATTCTTGAGGATGCAATATAAATTTTGTTCAAGGGGGGTTTACCACCTTATATGTCCTGTGTTGAGCATGGCAGGAAGTACCAGAATGCAGTTCATTGGCGCCCCTGAGCCATCAAACTTGTTAGTTCACATATGATGGTATGGCTGCGTTACACCTCATAAGCATGGCAAAGTGTTGCATCAACTAATATTGAAAGCCTTGCTATGACAGAAGTACTGTGTCAATCTTGGTAATATTGATGCAAATGTGAGAAACCTATGAATTCCACATGTGAGATGAACAAGCCACTCTGAGAATACGAGCACTTCTGGTGGGGTAACAGGTTCCTGCCATTCAACCATCAGGCAAGATCCTCCCTAACTTCCATGTTCAAAAGATGAGGACTATTTGAGGACCAAAAAGGAATAACCACTGTTGCTTCAGGAGTCACTGAAGCAAATGCAGGTGAATAACCCCATAGGGCACAAGTTTCTCCATAGATAACTCATGGCCAAGAGTGAGAATGATTTTCCATAACTGCTGATCATTCCTGTTGGGACAGGAAATGTAATGATGCCTTATTAAATCTGCTTATCGAAGTACTTGCAGGATCGACTCTCTCCACCACTGTCAATCAACATGCCAAGGTACTTCGTCTGCTGTTTGAGTATGAGATCAGACCTCTCCAAGCTTATCGCAATCCTTACACAGCAAAAGGAAAGAGGTTGATCTTGATGGAAGTGAATGTCTGAGGCCACCAGTGCCAGCCAATCATCAAGATACCAAAACAGATGGATCCTGAAAGAATGGACCTAACCCAAAACCAGCGTAAGGCCACCATAGGTTTCCATTGTTTATAAGCTATGTCGAGCACACAAGCATCTGTGGCGAGCTGTCGCTGATCCCCGCCACAACTTATAAACAATGGAAACCTATGGGAAGCTACACCGACGCCACCACAGGGTGGCTCATGTACTCCTGGCCTACACGCCTGTGGAGCAGTTGATGGACCTAAGTATGGTGCTTGGAACTAATAGACTGTCCCATTGAACACAAAAGTAGTACTTCAAAGACCCCTGATGGATGGGTAATTGGATATTGCATCCTCCAGATAGCTACGGTTGTTGGCCCCTCTGATAAAGGCCAGTAAAGAACATGGGATTCCCATCATGGAGGGAGTTTGCTGAGCAAATTCATTTGAGGAGAGAGATTTATGGTTGGTCTGTAACAATCCCAAAGGAGAGACACTGGGCACTGCCATTGTTGCTGTCGCCACATCACCCAATGGTGTGATAAGCCTCTCTCCTTACAGTAATGCGAAAGCAGAATTTCCGAATTGAGCTTCTTCCTCCCTTCTTGTAACCCTTGCCTAGTGAAAGAATTGACCTTTTCCCAAGGAAGAAAAATGCTGGGAACCCAAGCAGACCTTGGATGAGGTCTTGCTTTTCTTCAGGCCTTACGTCAATGGCTTAGCCACCTATGAAGGTTGGCTGCAGTGCCTTAGCGGAAACCACTTGGATAATGGAGTCCTGAACATCACCTCTCTATTTCTTCACCACCTACTCGCACTATGAATCAGTTGTTAGGAGAGGGTGGTAAGTGAGACAAAGAAAAAGAATATGAAAAGAGGTACAGTAAAAGGGATGACAGAGGTTGCAGCTAGGGGACAAAGGCACACTACAAAGAACCTTAAGTAATGCCTAGAGTGTACAGCATGGGAAGCACTGACAGTCCTACTAACCCCTTTGGCGGGAAGAGTAATGAGACTTCCCCCATCTTGAAAAGGGGCCATAAACAATTTTGTGCCTTTTCAGGACTAGGTCAGCTTATATGTTTGCATACTGGTTGGAGAAGTAGGTCAGTGTCCTATCTCCCAACAAAAACATTTGGAACTGCCTCCTCCTCCTCCTCCTCCTCTGGAGACCTTGGACAGACAAAGAGAAGTCTGCCATTGTGTTCAGCCAAAAGGCCAGTCACAATGCAACTTTGAAAAAAGCCATGGCAATCAATTCCAATGGTCATGCTTCAGAAGAGGAGAAAGAGATCACCTCTGCACCAAAGTTTTTCATCACTCCACAGATTGATGTGGAATCTAGGGTCCATCTGTAGGCAGAAAGTCTTTGCATCACCTGGGATACATTATTTCTACCGTCATGACATAGGCATATAGGGTAAAAGCATGGCAGAGTGACTTGGAGGGCAGAGAATTCTCTGATCCAGAGATCTGAGAATCTTCCTCTAAAACAACCCATTCAAGTGGGGACCAAGGCAACCTTAAAGATGGTGTAGACTTTGAGGGGAACCCCAAGATGCACCATGGAGGAAGCAAATGAGCTCAGTGACCATTTGAAGAGGCCTCTCCAGAGTGGCCTGCTTGACTTATGATAGCTAACTACCTACTTTGTTACCAAACTTCAACGACTGGACCAGCTTTTACCAATGATACTCAGTAAAAGCTGAAGGTTTGCATTCTCAGTAGGCACAAATGATTTTGAAGGAATGAAATACAAATTTATTGAGAACACCTGGAATAGCATGGTTAGAATTACTGATAACATTTTTGTTGTAACCTGAACCCCTGTGTGTTGTTAAATTGAGTTTTCCTAGCTGCAAGATACTCCAGGTTTTGTTTTGCTTTTATATACAATATATGTGTGCATATGACTATATTGGAATGAATTCACATATAAGAAAATTTAGATCTTTCCAGTTCTTTTCCCTCATTACTTGATGAATTTATTACCTTGATAGGTGAAGTTACAGTAATTATCTGTAAGTGAACAGCATTATACTAGCTAAAATGATTCAATAGACCTTTGAAATACTGTTATAATTAACTTAATTCTAGCCTGGTAATCGTTAAAAATTAATAAAAAAAGAAGTGGAAAGATTGAATCATAGTTATCTGCAACATTATCTCACTTGTTTGCATTTTTTTCTCTATAATAGGAAGAGGTCGCTCGATACTTCACTCCCAGCAGTAGATGAACTGGAGGTTAGTCCGGAAATGAGCCCTGAAGGTAGATGATGTGATGGGCCAAGGGAGGTGTGGTGCAGACAGTGATGCAATAATGAGAGCAGGCGGTGCAAACCTATTAATGAAGAAAGTTTACCAGATGCACTGGTACTGCTGTTTGCCAGGCTTTCATGTGAGACAAAACCTAAAATTAATTTCAGAGGGTTGGGATTAGGTTGTAGATAAGGCTATACATGACAACTGACATTTTTCATTGAAAAATTATGCTCAAAGTTACATAAATTTTAAGAATTTGAGAGCATAAAATTCAGGACTCGGATTTGAATATAATAATGACAAATTTGTAAATTTTTAAATGTTAAAAAAGTATATTCTTTAAAAATACTAATACAAATAAAGAAATTTTAGTGAAAAACAACCTTTCAATTGGCTACTTTTGTTGCCCAATTTTTTTCTCCATAAATTGTGCATGTGACTACCCAGATCTGCTAAATTTGAGCAACTCAGGCACTTGACATCAGAAAAGTATTACAGTAAACCAACAACTTCATGTATAGCTTGCCAAATTCTACATGGTGGTGCTACGACGTTGGCTTAGTTTGGATTTTTGGCTTACCTTGTAACCTCCACTTCTGTGATGTTCTGTTGCTAATAAATATTTGACAATCTTTTGGGGGAGTGAAGTTGTGTTAAAAGTTATTCTAGGGGTGTTTTCAAGCAGTGATATTTGTGTTTTTATATGATATCCTTAATATATTTATAAACTTTATAAATGTATTGTACTGTATTTTAAAACACAGAAGCATATTCAATCACTATGCTTCCTATGAATTTGTTGAATCATTAACTATTTACACACTAATTATAATGTTGCTCTTGGGTAATTCTACTTATAATCATCCAAGTTAATGTTCTCTATATTATGGGTATGACATGGTTGTTATTGAAATTGTTTGAAAAAATCTATTTCAAAATGTATTAGATTTCCTCAAATTTTGGTTATTTCCATCTAGCAGGTTAAGAAAATTATGGAGTGTGGTTCTAGTTAGGGAAAAAGCCTCATGAAGTAATTATATTGGTAACTGTCATACAGTTTTACTCAGGAAACCAATAGGAAAATAACATGTCATTCAGTAGAAATTTTTACAGTTTCGTTTCTACCAGCAGTAGGGAAAGATTCATATTGGTTTACAGGTAATTAGAATACGACTAGCTGTTGCAAGGTCCATTGTTCTTTATACGCTGATGGCAATTTTAGTACAAAATTTACATGCTGAACCTGTATGGAATACGTAGCACTTGTATGTCAGAATGATGCAGCAGTACAAATGAATTAAATGAGCTTCCCAATTGTTTGTTATTTGGCAAGTAATGGTGTAATCATGAATATATATTTTAATATTCACAAGTCATCCAAATTATTATTGCATAATGATAGTTCACGGTTTGTTGCTTAACTTTTTCATATTGTTGAGGCATTTACTTAGTACACTGTACTGCTATTTCTGTTCTCAGTGGTTGTGAAGATGTAATCCGGATGGCTAGACATGATTTTTTTTTTCTGTGGAAGGGCAAAAAATGCTTTCCAATGTTCATTAAACAGGAATTTTATGCATAGTTGGGATATAAGCAATGTATATGAATGATGCAGCTTTATAATTAAAGGACTTGGTTTAGCTTCAGGGAACTGAACTTAGCAGCAGTTTTGACATGTATGCTTTAACATTTTATCTTCACTAGTTTAGGTATAAGCGTAATTTATCTTAATTAAGCATACTCTAGCAAAAACTTTTTTATTACAAAGTCTATGTTTTGAGATAATTCAAGATCAGTTTCACAAAATACATCATACAAAATGAGTAATCTAATATTTTTTAAATCTTGATTTGAATTGTCAAAGCATTTTTTTGTTCAAGCACAAAACTGTATTTATTAGACTTTACTGTTTTAAAGATACTTTAAAACTTTTAGTGACATTTCCCTTAGTTTATTTTTATTTAAAAAACTACAGAAAATCCAGCAAATTTAGAGTTTTAGAAAAGGACATTACTTTGTATAACCTTTCCAAATTAGAAATGTAAATGATGATGCTTTGCCAAAATTTGAGGAATTCCAATGTATTTTACATGTTGTTTGTGCCTGGATTAAGTGCTGAGGGCTTACAGCAAATGATTTTGTTGTGTTCTGCCAAAAAAGTTCAAGAATACCTGGGCTC
>NC_061095.1:17836128-17861145 GCF_015104395.2 Macrobrachium nipponense | reverse complement strand
GAATACCTGGGCTCTTATGTGCGTTATGCTGAAAAGTAGTGTACAAATGCCCATGGTAGGTACAATATTAAAAAGAGCACAAAGTCAAGAGTCATAGCTGTGAGTTGGGTATTGTTGAATATAATTGAAGTGCTGTTCATATGACAAGAGGTTTATTCTTTTTAAAATGTTGGATGCATAATTTCTTACTTGAACATTGCCGTTTTGGTGTCGTGTTAGTTTTAATACTGTACTTCATGATATGCAAGTACTGTACTTTTGCTTAATAATATCAATGGGAGACGAGAGTAGTCTCTTAAATCATTCTGTGATTTTCTCATAGCTTGAATAGATACAAAAGTTCAATGTTTCACTGACTGAACACTACTCTGCAAAGGTTTCAGTACACAGTTGTCATCATGAATATATGAAGATCGTTTACAATACAGAATATAGCTTTTAGCTCTAACCAAAGGTTTACTCAACAAATGCCAAATAAAAACAGAAAAAAACTTCTTAACAGTTACTTTTAAAATTCACTCCCATGTGTTCTGTGACAGCAGGGTGAGTTTGCAGTTAATGGCTTGGTGTTTGTCTTGTACAAGATCCAGTTCCCAGCATGCAACATGTATAAGTCTCCCTGTGAACTGAATTTTACTTCTATGCAAAACATTTCAAGGCTGTCTTGTAGCTAAAGTTATTATAACTTATGTTATACTGAACATTAGGAATTTTTGTATTTTATATTATTTGTAAATATTTCCAAGCGATATTTATCCTGTATATTTTAGAGAATGACTTCATTCAATTAAAGAAGCGGAGTAGGTGATAAATTGTGGTTTCATTAAAACCTACCTCTGAAAATCTCCAGCTCCCAAGAGGCAATTTGGTAATAAGAGTAAGCCGCTAGAGGTTACCCCTCTCTCTGTGCATATTGTTTTTCTTTCAGATATAAAGGTTTGTAACCAAGCAGCAAAGCTATAGCCCTTTCTGCATGGAACAATTAATTATTTAAAACATTTTTGATGGGCTAAAAAAAAGTACCCACCACTGCTTTGCAAAAATAAAGCTGACAACTATTTTGGAAGGGCAAGTGAACTCGTGTCCTGCATGATGGTAAGATTCACCTGATATACTAACATAAAAGTTGACCAAAGAAGCCTGACTCAGATCTGTGGTCTTACAGACATATGATCCACTGAGGCTTTGTTCACTTTCATTATGAATGTAAAAAAAAAAAAAAAAAAAAAAAAGCACTTTAAGCAGAGATTTTGCATTCCACCAATACCAAAGACTGTCAGGTCACTCTATACATACATAAGAGATATAGGGAAAGCCAGACAATGGTGAGACCACAATGCCTCCAAGGCATTCTAATGGCCTTTAAACCCTTCAAGGAAAACCTAGGAATTTCTGGGTCATGTCTAAAGGGTATAAGATGAAGAATTGATCTTTAAAAGACATCATCATCAACACTTGATTAACAATGCTAACAAAAACCTGGAAAAAATAAATAATGAACAATATATTGCCAATGTGAGGTGCACATTAACAAAAACTTAACATCAGCAAAGTACCTGACCTGCTTGACAAAACTTATCAGCTTTTGCCCAAACAGGTAGACTGCTGCAAAAATACAATGTATTCAAGTACGAGACTTCCAATGGAATGGCCTGTTGTTCAAGCAACAAGCAAAATAATATGGCAGATCAGATGTAACTTCAACTGAAAACCATTCTACTGACAGCAACAATCAATTCTGCTACAGGAAGATCTGAGGTAGATAAACACTCCCACGATGTCCTTCATATTATGTATACTAATTCTGTGATGGTCAAGTGGAAAAAAGTGCTATTACAAAAAAAAAAATACTTTATTCACACAAACCCACTTCTACAATAGCAAACATTTGTGGGTGGCAAATCATCCAGACTACAATCCTTCATGGAAAGAGAAACAAGGCAAAAATCACCTGTGTGCAAATGTGGATAGATCCGTTATGTCCATAGCAATGACAATACTAAAAAACTATAATCAGAATCATGATTTGGAAGGAACTCTCATTAATAAGCTATGAGTTTTCAAGAAAAATAAAACTTGACGACTGACATTACTACAATTATACTGACTAAAGGAGGAATCAAGATGTACAAATGGCAAAGAATAGTTTCTTCAAGCAGCAAACATGCTGGGAAATGGACAAAGAGATACACACATAGAGAAGAATAGAAGGGTAAAAGGCAGACGACAATAGTAAAAGGAGAGGACTTGGACTTGGGAAAAGAGAACAAAATCTTAAAATAGTGGAGGGAAGATAAAAACTGTGAGATAGTGAAGTGGGTGAAGAAAGATAGATAAGAGAAAGGGTCAAAGGTCAAACAGAGGGAAGATGGCACACAGTAGGCAAGTTTTTTTTCAAGTTACAGAAAGAAGAGAATTATCATTAATTACAGAATGCTGACTTCCAGAGGAAAATATTGGCTATATGCAGCTCAAGAAATAGGCAAGGATGAGATCATATAAAAACCAGATACAGGAAGACTTAGCTCAACACAACAAAGAGTATGACATCAATAATATAAAATAGAAGGTGATGGTATTGGTTTAAAAATGATCAAGGAATGAGATTCCTTTGAAATGCAATAAGACAGCAATTCTCAGAATGAATGACATTTAGGAGGGGTAACAAATACCTCCTCATCTTCCAACAAAGAGAATGAAAATTATCAACTCATACAACCTGAAGTACCAGTCTCAGGAATATCTTTTTGTACCAAAGAAATCTGCAAGACTTATGACAATGAAATGCTAGAAATGATTACAAATTGCATTACAAACACAGGACAGACAAAATGCTAATAAATATGTAACAGGAAAGGAAGACAAAACTTAGAAAGAATATCAGAACCAACATAACTGATGACCAACAGAAGTTATTAAAAATATTACCAAAGTAAAACATAATTCAGTAACATAGGTAGCTCGGGTAAAAAAGGAGCTAATCTCTTAACCTGTGGGCATGGGCAACAGCTCACTGTTTTGAATTTGAAACATCCGATGGATTTACTACAAAAGTGAATGTGAATGATGTTTACTGCCTAGAAAAATGAGGGACATTAGTAGTATTTGTTTTTTTTTTTACTACATAATTACACCCTGCAGGTGAAAGTATCATCAATTTGCCTTCTCTATCAGAGTTGTTTGTCAACAGCCAGGGCAACCCAAGCAAGATTCTGAACTGCATTTCTTACATCTACCACTAAAAGACTGAAAAACTAATGTAGAGGATCTATACTGACAGGTTTTATCTCAACAATATGTATAGTAGTGTACAATATGCAGGAAAATAGAAGGGACTAGAAGAAATTTTCCTTTAAATGACAGTATGTACTTCAGAATAAAACTAAAGATAAAGGAGATACTGGGAATTGTGAAAAATGAGATGTAAAAGAATAATAGGAAACTAACACAGAAATTCTCATTATTTCAGAAATGATAGATACTGTGCTGTAACTGCTAAATTACATGCCACCTACATTATTCAACATATTAGTCTACTTTTACCCCTTGAAATATACAAACTTTTTTCTATAATAAGAAATGGGTTAATAAAAAAAAGAATATGACAGCATGATTTATTCTACTACATGAAATGAAAATGTATCGTCTAAATGTCTTTTAAAAATATGAGATGATGCTTTACTAAACTAATGAATAAATAAAAAAATACTGTCAGGTTGAAGATGTTTCTTGTAGCGATGCGGAAATCAAAGTTACGGATAGGGTAGTGGTGGAGGCTGCAAGCTGGGGTCCATTGGCAGGTGGGTTGAGATTCCCTGCTGGCAAAAGACTGGCAGATGGACAAGGAGCTGCCTTGATTGTTTCTTCATCTTCTCCAGACTTAGGACTTTTCTTGAAGAATCGACAAGTGAAGCAGTTGATACACAAACCTACGACACGACTCAGTAAACCTAGAGGAAAAACAAAATGTTTGAGACAAAATGAATTCTTTCAGTAAAAACCTATGCATATAGAATAGCCCATCTGTGCATTTTAAATGGATCCGAGGAGAAAATAATATGCTGTACTAATCCCTGTAGGTTGGTACAAGTGCACCTAGTTTCCATGGTCACTGTGAAAAAAAGTCTGAACAGTCCGTGACAAGAAAGCAGGATTTGAGAAGGCAAAAATGGTAAAAGTAATGGATCTGTATTAAGAAAAGTAAACTCTTCATAAGAAAAAAAAAAAAATTTTCCTCCCAATTTTTATTCCTGTTAGCCTGTCACAGGCATAAAAGAAAACGTAACTGACATTATATATTTTTGTTCTTACAAAAGTGAAGAAGTTAGATAATATTGGTTAATAATAAATGGCTGGGTGAAGTCACGTACAGCATAAGTCGTTACAATCATCGCAAAATATGCAAACACTGTAGGTTTACTGAATGTAGTTTGCCGAAGCCCTTAAACCTCCAGGTGAATTGCCCTCTGCCAACTACTTTTCATCCATTCCCTCTGGTCTCTCTCCACCTAAGTATCCAAATTCTTCTACATTATCTTTTTCTATCCAAATTCTTCAACATTACCTTTCTCTAAGTTACTTAATGACAAATCTTTTAGGGCAAGTCCTAGAAGAGCCATGGCATGTGCCTCAACTGTCTACTTAACTACTTTTGCAATAAATAAATTATATGGACCCATAAATCTAAAAATAATTTAAAGAGAACTGCTACCATTTACATGTGATAATAAGATATCTATACATGAATGAATATTTGATGTACTTGACAGTATCATTTCCTCTCATTCAAAAATCTTGAGTAAGTTATCACCACTCATTTCACTTTCAAGAAGCAATTATCTTTCCTCTGTGAGTACCTGGTCTTTCAAGTGTCATCTCAATGTTCCTTAGTAGCATGGATATATTATACACGGTACAACATAACCAACATTTTAGTCCAAGCTAATTTTATTATTATCATCAGCAGCTATTAGGACTCATGAAAGGATAACTATAAGACTATTTTACTGCAATATTTTTTTCTACCGTCGTATAGTTAGGCAAAGTGTATTTAAACAGAAATATAATACTGTACTTTCCATAGACAGTATTCTCTGTCGTCACACCACAAATAAACTTGATAGTTAGAACTTACAGAAGCAATACATACCTGAGCAAGTGAAAACACCTCCTATGATGCCACAAAGACGAGTTAAGAAGGCAATTATGGACTCGTGGTGCTCTACTACTTCAACTTTTAGAGCTGATGTGTCATATTTGAAGAATATTCCTGGAGTCCCATGAGAGTTCTGTTGAAAACCAATATTATCATCATTTTTGAGTTAACTCTTTACCTTGCCTTTATTATTTTCAGTTTTGCATGACATTAGTAAAAAGAAAAAATTAAAGTAGGTAATACTTTCTATCATGACCAGTATAAATCTGAAGTATTCCCAATTTCCATACAATTATGCATAACAGTAACATTTTCCTAGAAATTATGTACCTAAAACAAGGGGGTGATTGGACACAAAACAAATGCAATACATTACAACAACAAAATTGCACATACCTACGCTCTCCTATACTATTATGGTATCAAGAGGTTAAAAGGTGTAATAGGAACTATAATAATATACTAACCTTAATACAGTAATGCAAAAATTCATTATAAAACAGATTAAAATAGAGAAAGCCCACAAAACTACTTATTCCACATCTAGCAGCATAAAGGAAAACCTAACATAAAAACATTTATGATGATGCAATCCAGTTCTCATTCATTTGTAATATACCATTAACCCCTTCAGCACTGGGACGTACACATGTACGTCTTTTACAGTCCAGTAATAAAAGAACACGATGTACGCTTATACATCTTTCATCCCTCCTCGAAAAGCAAAGCTGTTTTCTTCAGCTTGGATGGTTTCCAGACACAGTATTGTGTATGAGAGAGGTGCTGAAGCTCCTCCCACAATTCAATCTAGCCAATGAGCGTCCGATGGACATCGTGACATCATTTGAAGAGGGGTACTGGCCAACACATGCCAGGCTATTATCTGAGAAGGATGATCGCAACTTTGTCCGTAAACCATGTAGATTTGAATTCTAAACCTTTTTCCCTTTTGATTGCAGCTATTCTATATGTTTTTTTTCAGTATCATGTCAGATGATAAGTGTTTCAGAGTCAGGGTCTGAGTACCTGCCAAATCTATCAGATGACAATTATAGTGATAATTTCTTAGAGGCTGACAGTGACAACGAGTGTTTGGAAGACACCTAACCTATTGTCGATGAAGGTTGGCGGTTCATAACTGATCCATCTTGTGATGTGCGCCCAGACCCAGCTCCTGCGATTCACGGAGGGTGACAATGGGATTCCTGCTTACACACCAGATTTCACCTGCTTACGTGATGCATTTTTTTTTCTTTTTTGTGGTGATGTAATTGACAAATTGTGTGAATGGATGAATGCTCGGGCAGAGGAGTACTTTCATTCGACAGGAAAGCGTAAGGTGAAAGGACCTCTATGGAGGCCTGTTACTCGTGATGAGATCTATGTTTTTTATAGCTTGCTGATGATAATGGGGTGAGTAAACTGCCCCGTATGTATATATGTATTGGTCACGAGATGCTGTTCCTTTTTTTATTATTATTATTACAGTATTATTATTGTCATTACCAGTGCCGTAAACATTTATTGATGTTTTTTATGCTGTTTCTGTATGAAACCTAGGAATAACTGTTTCAGTAAGAAAACTAGTACTGCTATTACCACTACTATTTTACTAATGCTTTACTACTTTTTTTGCTACTTTACTACTATTTCTACTACTTTACAACTGTTCCTACTTCTGCAATTACTTTTTCCACTAAATATTCCTATTTTTTCCAATATCCTTACGATATTTTTTTTTTCCTTTTTTGTAGTAAAAAATATTCATTGATATATAAACAATGTTTACACATAAGAATATAAAGGAAAAATATGAATAACAAAACTTAGTGGGAGCAAGTAATGATTGATACTTGCGGTCGACATTGGGCCTCATGCGGTATGTAAGCATTTGCAGCAGGCCGGTGGCGAAGGGGTTAATAATAAAACTTCTGCTTTTTCACACCCTTGCTGCTAATAACACCAAGATGATACTAAATGCAAACACCATTCTGGTTTCCTTACCTGAGCATGTGAGATTTCTCTAGACTGTTCAGCAACTGAGTATTGGAATGAGGTTCCATAATGACTGTAAGTATTGACCAGTGTTGGAACAACAGTAATGAAGTACTGGTAAGTCATATGGTCTGCAATAAAAAAAGAAGAAGAATGTATTATTAACATTATCATTTGAAAAGAAATAAGGAATGAGAGAGTGAGAGAAAGAAATTCACATCTCTCCCACTTCCAAACCTCCACAACTCATTTCACTTCTTACCAAGTCTCCGGTTTCTGCTCATATTAGCACAGCTGCATATACTTCAATGTATTTATCATGAAAAAGTCAATGCGAGACAAGTAATTTGACTGATTACATGAAGTACTAGCCAAGATTTTTTATTTATTTGGATTACTGCTGATTGATTATCCACATACATAAGATTGATCACATACAGACCAGTAACAGTTTGGATGAATGAATTCTGAATGCAAGGTGATGGTAATGTTTCAGTGATGGGCAAAATTATCTGTAAGAATCCCAGTCTTATTCTAAACTCCAAACTGGCCTTATGCTTTCTTCAATTCTTCACTTATTTTTCATGAAACACTCTCATAAGTAAACTACCAAAAAATTAAGTCCTATATGAGAATTATTACTGGCAGTAGTAATTGTAGTGACAGGGCACATAATAATACAGAAGAGTTATGAAAATAAACAAAGCAACTTAAAACTTACTCTTTGATGCAACCTGTTCATCGCCTTCTAGAGGATGTATGATTCCTGGAGCAGGATCCCCAAAGGAAAATTTATTAATGCGATGAGTAAAGTTGTAGTCTGAGTCTTCCATAAACACTGCCAAGTGGGCATGACCTCGTGGCAGTGGAATAGTTTTCCCTGAAATATAAATGACTTGTAATAGGAATCTTGAAGCTCAAAATAAGATACCCATCAGAGGTGAAGTGTAAAAAAAAAAAAAAGAAAAAAAAAAAGAAGTTAATGGCTCTTCGTACATAATTAGTTAAAACTGCACTGCAAGAAGTATGCAATCTATGATTGCCTTTTCTATTCTACTTTTATAAAGGGGTTTCTTTCCATGTAGCAAAAAGTGTCATTATTAACAAGTGGATGTCAGGCTTTATGACTGTACGATTTATTTTATCACCATGTTTTGCAAATAATATACTATATACAAAACTTACCAGCTGTGATATGAAAATTCCCAGCCACTTTATTGATGCCTAAAGACCCACTCAGCTGACATGCATCTTTTGGAGTGTCAGGAAAATAATGCCTGTAGGGGAAAGACAAGAGAGGTAGGAATAAAGTTTACCCCAACGCACTATTGCAAGCTAATCACTAGCATTGAAATTTTTACTAAAAAAATTTGTAGTGGAGTACTATTCAAGTTGCTTTACCTTTGTGGCATATCGCCAAAAATGTTGGTGTAACCACTTCTCCAAAGAAGTTCATGTATGGAATGGAATTGGTCCCTAAGGTAGCTGTTAACCTGCATACAAAGAAAAGGGACAAATTAATGTTTGTTAAATACTAATTACACTAGTTACTCTAGTGTCAATTTATCAGACCAATATATTTCCTGCTTTTGAATGTACAAACATCTGTATAATTATATTTAGTAGATTTTTGTTTTTGGATAAGTAATTTTCTTGTTAACAGCTAACTTAACTCATCATTTTACCTTATTTTCCAGTTTCAACAAACAATGATAAACCACAATTACCAAAAAGTTAAAAGTAACTTCACACCAAGTAATAAAAAGAGAATTATTGTATGCCACAGTTGTGGGCAACAAGAAACATATATATATCTTGGAAAAACATATGCTGGACTTGCCCATCTGGCCCACTGGGTCTGCACAAAATCCAGCTAACATAAAAATGATAACTGGCAGTCTTAGGCTATTCTGGTTTCCTTTCTTTGACTCATTTATTCTAAGACGAAAATACAAAAACAAACACATCACAAAGACATCCCATGCAATCTTCCCCAATGGTTAGCCAACATCTTCTTGCAAAAGCCTATAGTCTCTAACAGACAATCCTGCCATCTTAATTATTTGTACTTTTCAGTCTGTATTTATCACAAACTCAAAGGAATCCGTCATTTTTATCAAACCTTCTCTTTCAACTATACAACTGCACACTGCATTTCCTTAGTTCTGAGTCTTTATATTTAGAGCAATACCTTTTCTCTATTCTTGCCACCTACCCTTGGAAAAGCATTTTACTAAAACTTTTACTTGACAAAAATAATCACTTCCTTACCCGCTGTACACCTTCAAAGTGAATTTGCTGGTCTGGATCGAGAGTCCACCATGTATCCTCTAATTTTAGCTCTCCAAAAGTCATAACTTGTTCACCAGTCATATCTAAAACATCAGCACCAACAACTGTTGAAATAAAAAAAAAAAATTAGCATGAAATTTTTCATATATATTTCAAATAAAAGCCTAATAGTAATATGAATTGTACATAATTTTAACAGACTTCCTAAAAAGTGACAGCCTTGCATCTGAAAAGGAAAGATCTCTGGGAGTAGTGAGACTTCAATTTGACTTTGATGATCCAAAGGACTGGTTTTCATTTTCAATATTTTCAGCTTTGGCTTGTCGTTATCTGCGAAAGCAACATGGAAGGAACATAATTACTTATTACCTGCATATGAAATAATTTTAACCTGAAAAGGAAAGCAAGACATTATACTGACATTACAATACAAATTTAATACAATAATTTCCTTCTTGTGGAAGGAACAGTTCCACTAATAGTGACTTGTTTGGCACATTGTAAATAATAATAAAAGTTCTTTGCAATGTCTCTTCAGCACAAACAGTACTGCTTTTTGCCTCCTTCTGTCAAACGTTATCTTTACCAACCTCAAATTTCCCCTCACATATGAGAACAAACCCTTTGAGTAAGCCCTATGAGTGTCAAGAAATTTCATTCAATGGTCTGATAATTCTAACTTATAACAACAACAACAACAACAACAACAATAATAATAATAATGTCAGTTTGTAAGAGACGATCACAGACCATACTCTTCAATATCATGAACAATCTTTCTATTCTTGAACAACAATCATGAGTAAACGAAATCAAAACTATAATTAAAAATTGAAGAGAAATCTGACTTACATTTACATGGCATGGCAACAGTAATATCAACATTGATCTTTAGCTTTTCAGAAAATGATGTGTCAGGCTTGAAGGAATAGGTAAACTTAGTTTCCATGTAGTAAAGACCTTCCATAACTATCAACCATAATATCACGAGATGGCTCATCACAGAAACTGAAACATAACAGGATAATAAATTATATAAATACATAGTATACATTATGTATGTATTAAATTAAATAGTAGTCTTCATAAGCACAAGGTAATTAATGTCAGCACACCAAAATATATGTTATCTACTACAATTTTGATACTGTACATTTGCAACATCTTTTCCATCTTACACATGAAACTTGCTGAATTTCTGTTTCTGCAGAACACATAATTTGATATGAAAGCCTTAAGAATACTGTACAGTACATAAAAACTTTCAAAACACTTCCTAAAATGTTATGCGCCAAAGATCTACCACACCATCCTTTGTTTCTCAAATCAAAACCTTACTTTACACACCAGTAGGGGCTATCTCCTTTGGTGTCCTTAAAATACACCTGTAGCAAGTTTATTTTTTTACGTTTATTTTTCACTACGGTCTCTTTATGCTCTTCCTACAACCTTGTCCTACTCGTCACTGTGATCCTCACTTAATATAAAAACTCTTTCAGCTCTGTAAGTCTTAGAATTTAACTCAAGCTCTGATTAAACTACTTTCAACAAATTCAGAATATCAGGCAGGCACATTTTTGGATACAATACTCTGCAACAAAACTTACATGTGCCACCAGTAGTTGTAGTTTCCACACATTCTTCAGAAGTCTTTGGGAAAGCATCTAGTTGCTTCACAACCTGTAAAGTTTTCTTCCTATGCCTCAACATGATAAGTTTGGTTCTTGAGCCTGCAAGAAAAAATAAATAACAAAAATTAGTCAAATTAAATGTATAATTAGATCTTAAATATTGAAAAAAGCCTTGCAAAATCTTGAAACAATGATACGACATTATAACAGGCAACTGTTTTCTCATTATAATACACTAAAAATTTTCTCAAAAGTACAGTACTGAATTTGTATGAAAAATTGTTGGAGACCTCAAAAATTTTGCCAAGACTAGGCAGTCTACCTCCAAATATACTGCTTTGTGATTTTCCTAAATATACAAACAATTTTTTTCGGTAATGGGCTGCTATGAAAGCTGAGCTTCGCTGGTACATACAGAAAGGGAATTGATCTGTTTTACTGTAAGGCAGTAGGAATTTTCATGCAGATATTATCTCCCCATAAAGGGAACAAAGAACAGTGTCTATTTTGCCATCAATTAATCACCTTGCTACCAAACTTCAAAATAACCACCATGAACTTACGCTGGGAATACATACTCCTAAGCTATAGGGTAAACAATCACGGACGATCCACCATCATCACGCTGGCCGGGTCTTATTCACTTGATATTTAATTGGTGAAACAAGAATACAATTACGACTCTAAGCATACCATTCAAAAGATTGAAGTTTCGTCAACATAATGTGATATATGAAAGCCCCATACGAACTAAAATAAGCATGTGACGCTCTTCGTAAAATATGTTTTCAAGGCAGTTTTGAAATCCAATATGGCGGCTATCGTGTGGCTGGCTGGTCTAATCACAGACTGTCCACCATCTTTCCCAGCCTTCCCAGCACTCAATTGAACAATGTTAGCGTATATATGTAACGTTTATTGATCTTACTCAAGATTGAAGTTGTAATCAGCACAATAAAACAACATTTTGTTGCCTATATTAGTGAAAGTATGAAACTTGTTATTCCCAGGGTCATGGTTTGAACTGAATTCACTTTTACCTTGCAATCGGTGATTTTATCCTTACTGCCATCACAACTGAAACTCTACAGTGCTTTATTTGATTGTGGTAATTATACACATTTTGGTCTTAATTCACTCCACAATGCACTTGAACCACGTTGCTGTTCCTGGTTCCTAAGCGCTCACTCCACAAACATAGTTACGAGCAGCAGATGACGATACTGTTTATGATGTGCAAAGCTTTATTCCCTTAATTGTTTACTTTACTCATTATTTAGTTTAACATTACTTTCTTATTTCAAAATGTTTATTTAATTCATGTCTATTATCCCTTTTTTGCAACCAAATTACCCCAAAAAATTACAGATATTTCTAAAGTAGAAATTGATTTAAGTCTATATTAGTATTTTTATTTTTTTTAATAACTGTATGCCAGAAATAAATGTAACCTTTAATGTTTGCATGCTAAGAATGGCAAAATCATCGTTGCCACATTAGTGGAGCTTCACACATACGCCGATGGATTATCATTAACTGTTTCCATGAATTCTAGTTGTCATAGTAATGCTATAATGATAAAATTGCTTTAATATTTATGTATATATACTTTCAATGCATAGGCTAATTTCACCAATTTTCACACTTTGTGTAAATCTTATACCCAGTTTGGAGGGTGAACAAATACCAATTGGCAACAGAGAGAGAGAGAGAAAGGAAGGTGAAGGAAGGAAGGACAGGGGTGGCGGTGGAAGTGGGGGGAGAGGGTAGCTGGAGCTTTTTACGCTTGTTCGTATCCATTTCTGGATAATGGAGTTTTTGTCTCTTAGTACAAGGACAAGTGTTGTTATTCTATACAATTAGTGATTCACGATACCCTTATAAATTACGGCACTGGGTGTAATACACTAAAGGCAGTCCCCGGGTTACGACGGGGGTTCCGTTCTTGAGACGCGTCGTAACCCGAAAATCGTCGTAAGCCGGAACGACGTTTGGAAATATGTCTCAAACTAATAAAAACTTATAAAAACCTTACTTGCAATCCTTTGGTTACACTACATGTTGTTTCCTGTAGTTTTATGTACAACCTGGAGTTATTTTCATAAAAAAATGCTGGTTCTTGAAGGTAAAAACTATTGTAATCCTCTGGTGACACTACATTCTTGAAGTTTTATGTACAACCTGGAGTGATTTTGCCAAATCTTGAGGGCTACAAGAACAGTTGATTACTATTTACGTATCATATAGACTAATTAAAGTAAACGTTATCATATAGACTAATTAAAATAAACGTATCTTTAAATAGGCTTATATATTAGTATCAACAAAACATTTCCTGTCATGAGTCAGAGGCTGTTTAATGAAACGAACACTTCTCTGTCCTATCTGTTCAGAAAATAAACGTTACGTCAATCCCCGAGACCATTGTTGCCAAGACCTCTCTCTCTCTCTCTCTCTCTCTCTCTCTCTCTCTCTCTGATCAAATTACACTGGAACCTTGACATACGATTGCCCTAATATACGAATGTTTTGAGATACAACAGAAAATTTGCGAAAATATATGATTTGATATACAACGAAATATTTGAGATACGATTTTACGATGTGATAGTTGTATAGGCGACCAATAAATGGCGTTCAGTCTGTTTGTTGGTGCTGCATCAGTAACACGTCGTTGTTCAGTTCGTTGTATTTGTGCCAATTTTTCGTGTTATTTTGTCTATTTTATTATTAACCATGGGTCCCAAAGCTAAAGACAAAGCAGGTGATAAGAAAAAACCCAAGAAAATTATTTCGATGGAAGCAAAATGATATTGTTAAGATACAATAAAGTTTTATACATACTTACCTGGCAGATATATACTTAGCTATAGACTCCGTCGTCCCGACAGAATTCAAAACTCGCGGCACACGCTACCGGTAGGTCAGGTGATCTACCATTCCCGCCGCTGGGTGGCGGAATCCCAACCATTCCCGTTTTCTGAGCCAGATTTTCTCTTACACCTGTCTCCTGAGGGGAGGCTGGGTGGGCCCTTAATCGTATATATCTGCCAGGTAAGTATGTATAAAACTTTATTGTATCTTAACAATATCATTTTTATACATGCGACTTACCAGGCAGATATATACTTAGCTGATTGACACCCTTGGTGGAGGGCGAGAGACAGCTATATATATAAACAAAATTCTAATAACGGGAAACAACAATTGTTGTAGGATATCAATCCTTGGTTCTTACCTGTTTGGGCTGAAGACTTCATGATTACTGTCATTTAGTCTGCCCTGCCTCAAGAGCTTCAGTGAGGTAAACCACCTATGACCGAACAGCCCTTCTGGATCATGTCAATGGGGGCTAGCCCGCTTACGCGACAGAACCTGCATGGATCGTACCAATGGGGCTTACCCGCTTACATGGCAGAGCCTGACCTGTATCTTATCAATGGGGGCTAGCCCTCTTACATGACAGAGCTTTAGGCTTACATAATGCACAACGAGGAGACCAAAAGTTAATCCCGACCACCTGACCTTCCTAACCATGTTAAATCTAAGAACTGAAAAGGGTTCTTCCTATACCCTCTTTCAGTCAACCATAAAAACCAAACACCTTAATGTTAAAATTACATAACCTAACTAATTAGGATTAACCTCAGCTCCTCCTCCCAGCACTAAATCCGCGGACACATATGCTCCCAGTGAAAAGCACTTCTCATAAGTAACTCTCACATCCTTTAGATAGTGAGAGGCGAACACTGAGTTACACTTCCAATACGTGGATTCAATTAGATTTTGAAGGGACCACGTTTTATGAAAAGCCATTGAGGTGCTATGGCCCTCACTTCGTGTGCTTTTACTCTGAGGAGTTTAAATTGTTCTTCACCACATTAAGATGCGCTTCCTTAATAACGTCTTTAATGAAAAACGTAAGGGCGTTTTTTGAATTGGCCTTGTAGGATCCTTGACCAAACACCAAAGACTTTCCTGCGTACCTCCCAAAGAGACTTTCTTTGTAAATAAAATTTAGCGCTCTTACTGGACAAAGGGTCTTCTCCTTTTCTTCCCCCGTAAGAAGAGAGTGCCTTCACTTCGAAGCTTCTAGGCCACGGTTTTGATGGGTTTTCGTTCTTGGCTAAGAAGAGAGGCTTAAAAGAGCAAATTGCAGCCTCCTTCTTAAACCCCACTCTGCCCTCTAACAACTGAAGTTCACTCACCCTTTTTGCCGTGGCTAAGGCGAACAGGAATAGAGATTTCCTCGTCAAATCCCTAAAAGAAGAATTATTTTGAAGGTACGAACCTTTCAGACATCAAATAATGCAGCACTATATCCAAGTTCCAACTGGGTTTTTATTTTTATTATTCTGACTTTTTGAGGTCTCGAAAGACCTAATAAGGTCATGTAGATCCTTATTGTCCGACACCTCCAGACCCCTATGCCTAAACACCGAGGCCAGCATACTTCTATACCCCTTGATCGTAGATACCGCTAGGCCACACTTTCTTCTAAGGTAAAGAAGAAAATTTGCAATGTCGGTTATAGAGGTACTGGAAGAGGATAGCTCATGCGTCCTGCACCATCTTCTAAACACTTCCCACTTCGACTGGTACACCCGTAATGTGGATGGTCTCCTGGCTCTTGCGATTGCTTTTGAAGCTTCGCGAGAAAACCCCCTCGCTCTAACGAGTCCTTCGATAGTCTGAAGGCAGTCAGACTTAGAGCGGGGAGGTTTTTGTGATACCTGTCGAAGTGGGGTTGTTTGAGAAGATCGCTCCTTAGTGGGATCGATCTGGGAAGATCCACTATCCACTCCAGCAACTCTGTCACCCAATCTAGGGCTGGCCAAAAGGAGCGATCAAAGTTAATTTCGTTCCCTCTGAGGAGGCAAACTTTCTTATTACTTCCCCTACCAGTTTGAAGGGGGGAAAAGCGTACCCGTCTATTCCTTCCAATCATGAGGAGACCGTCTATCGCTATTGCTCTTGGATCCGCGATGGGGGAGCAATAATTCTCCAACCTCTTGTTCCAGTTGGTTGCGAACAAGTCTACGTTCGGCCTTCCCCATAACCCCCATAACTGATCGCACACTTGAGGGTGGAGAGTCCATTCGGTGGGGAGCACTTGGTCTCTTCTGCTTAGCAGATCCGCTCGAACATTTCTCTCTCCCTGAATAAATCTCGTTAGAAGAGAGATCTGCTTCTCTTGCGCCCAAAGCAACAACTCCCTCGCTGTCTCGTAAAGGGAGAATGAATGAGTTCCCCCTGCTTCCTGATATATGCTAGGGCTGTCGTGTTGTCTGAATTGACCTGAATGATCGATCCTAATATCTGTTCTTGAAAGTGCAAGAGAGCTAGGTGAATGGCTTTCAGTTCCTTTTTGTTTATGTGCCAGGACACCTGAGCTCCTTCCCAGGTTCCCGACACTTCTTGCGAATCCAACGTTGCTCCCCACCCTACGTCCGATGCATCTGCAAACAACGCTCGGAGAGGGCTCTTTATGTGCAAGGATATTCCTTGACCGAGTTTTTCGGGTCTAACCACCACCGAAGATCTTGTTTGACCTTGTCCGTTATCCTGAATGACTCTTCGAGGTCTGGAACTTTGATCCCAGTTCTCCTTCAGATAATACTGAAGGGGTCTTAGGTGCAGTCTCCCTAGGGAAACGAACTGCTCCAACGAGGAAATGGTTCCCAGCAAACTCATCCACTCCCTCGCGGAACAATGCTCTTTCCCTAGAAATCCTGACACCTTTGTAAGGCAGCGCTCTATTCTCTCTGTTGACGGAGACGCTAGAAAACCCCGAGAATCCATCCGAATCCCCAGATAAACTATGTTCTGCTGGGGATCCAGCTGGGACTTCTCGAGGTTGACTAGGAGTCCCAATGACTGCGTCATCTTTAATGTTACCGAAAGGTCCTCCAGACACTGTTGCTTCGACTTTGCTCGTATTAGCCAGTCGTCCAAATACATCGAGATTCTGATCCCCTCTAAATGTAGCCAATGCGCCACATTCCTTAGGATACCCGTGAAGACTTGCGGGGCCGTCGAAAGTCCGAAGCAAAGCGCTCGAAATTGAAACACTCTTCCCTGTGACATGAATCTTAGGTATTTCCTTGATGCCGGATGAATTGGCACATGGAAATATGCATCTTGAAGGTCCAGGGATACCATCCAGTCCCCTGGACGAAGAGCAGAAAGTACAGAGGAAGAGGTCTCCATCGAGAACTTCTTGATCACAAAGACGTTCAGCGCACTTACGTCCAAAACCGGCCTCCACCCGCCCGAGGCTTTTGGTACCAGGAATAGACGGTTGTAGAAACCTGGTGAATGGAGATCTTGAACCGGTTCTATTGCCCTTTTCTGCAACATAAGTTCTACTGCTTGCAGGAGAGCTTGACTCTTGACAGGAGGTCGTTGTATCTCGCTGTTAACTCCCTTGGAGTTCTTGTTAAGGGAGGATATTCCCTGAAGGGGATGAGGTATCCTCTCTCGAGGATCGAGAGGGTCCAGCTGTCCGCCCCTCTCTTCGCCCAGACTCTGGCAAAGTTCGACAGTCTGGCGCCTACCGCTATCTGGAGGACTTCTTCATTTGCCTTCCTGCAGGTCTCCTGGAAGGTCTTCCTCTGGTATCCGGTCTTCTACCTCTAAAAGGGGTTCTTGAGGAGGAAGAGGCTCCTCGAAAGGGCTGCTGAAGAGGTGCTTTATCCTTCTTTGAAAAGGAACCGCAGGCTTGAACCTCTTTGCTGACTGTGTCAGTAAATCCTGTGTGGCTTTTCCAGCTAATGATTTTGCTACATCCCTCACCGTGTCCTGTGGAAAAAGGTGGTTCGAAAGTGGCGGAATATAGCAAGGCCGACCTCTGTAGGAGATACTGACTTGGACAGGAAAGACCCATACACTGCTCTCTTTTTCAAAACTCCCGATCCAAAAAGAGCAGCCACTTCCACCGAACCGTCCATCACCGCTCTGTCCAGACACGATAACACACTCGATAATTCTTCCATCGTGACAAATTCGGGATCTTGGGCTCTCTTCGCAAGGGCTCCCAAAGCCCATGTCCATAAAATTGAATACTTCGAGCGTCCTAAAGAGTCCCTTTAGTAGATGGTCCAGTTCACACATCCCCCAAGTAGCTTTTGCTGATAGTAGAGCGCGCCTCCTTGAAGAATCTACTAAGGAAGCGTAATCTTGCGTCTGCCGATGAAGGCAGTCCTAAGCCCAATAGGTTCCTGGGTATCGTACCATCTTCCAGGTTTACCCGTCAACTTTGAAGGAGGGCATGAAAAACAGTCTTGCCCGCCTCTCTTTTATTCTTAAGCCATTCTCCAAATCCTTTGAACGCTTTTTTCATACTAAGGGCTGGACGCATTTTTACAATGAGGATGCTTTTGGAGACTTCGTGCTCGATAGCAAAGATCCTGGAGAGGGCGGATCCGCTGGTTGAAGCTTATCTCCGAACTCCTGCAACAACAACAAGGACAATCTCTTATAATCAGAGACTACTACATCCACAGGTAATTCTTCATCCGAGACTTCTTCTAAGTCTCCGGCTGTCGGGGATCCTTTCGGAGAAGAGCGGTTCTTAGTTGTCGAGGGACTTCTGTCAAACGAAGAAGAACGTCGTCCGTGTGACAAATCCTTGCTACTACAAGGCGCAATAGAGTTCTTAAACGCACGAGATCTTCTCTCAGGCACCTGTTTCCTACCAGGTGAAGGGCTCCTACTCTCCGAAGAACTCATAAAGTGCGAAGGGGTCTTACTCTGACCTAAGCTCGTACAAGGAGCCTGGCGCCTACTCGACTCCTGACGCCTGCTCGACTCCTGGCGTCTGTTAGACTCCTGGCGCCTACCCGACTCCTGACGACCTGCTCGACTGAACCTGAAGCCTGCTTGATTCCTGGCGCCTGCTTGACTCCTGGCGCTTGTCGTGACTCCTTGTAGGCTCTTGACGCCTCTCACAAGACTCCTGGCGTCTGTTAGGCCTCTATACGCTGTGATATTCTTGGCGCCTACTAGGCTCTGTCAACTCTATGTTTCTAACAAGCTCCTGCTTCTTAGGCTCTTGACGCCTATCCTGATCCTCAGAAGAGGAGTCCGACTCCTGACTTCTCCTAAGAGACGTAGCTGACCGCTTGCTCTGCGAGCGGCTACCGCTGGGAACTTTCTTCCTATAGATAGGAGAGGATCGTTTAAAGGGAGAACGAGAGAGTCTCTCCGGTGACGAGCGCCTGCTAGAGTGAGAAACTTCTCTCCTACCAGGAGAAGAAAATTTTGATCTCTTCACTGGAAGGGAGGAGTCTTTCCTTCGAGACGAATCCTTATGTAGAGCGCCTACCAAGGAGGATATTTGCTCCTGTAGATTAAGCAGGAAAAGCTTTGTCGGATCTTGAGGCGCTGGAGACGGTCTTCTCGCCCTCTTACTAGTCGAAGGAAAATCCTCTGGAAATCGCTCTGAGCTTGAATCAAAAGCGTCTCCTTTCGGCGCTACCCACGATCTCTTCAGAGGACGAGACTTCGAAGCAGAGCTCCATCCACGCCTGGACGAGGAGGAGTCCGACGCAGAAAAACACTCTTCCAGGATGCCTTTTCTACGGCTATCCAAGGTAGCCTGGGTTGTTACTTCAGGGTCTGCCGAAGGGACGCCTGATCGTTGGGGATGCTCCACATCCTCCCTGCGGCTTTTGACATTCCTCCTCCCCTGGTCCTGGGAGTTTGGAAGCGGTCTAGGCCTAGGAGCAATGCGGAGCCGATCAGACGCCCCCTCCACTGCACTGGGGTCACTGTATTCACTGACACTCTTACCTTGTGTTTCCATAGCTTTAAGCTGCTCCTGAAGCTCCCTGATCGAGGATCTCATTTTTTCCATTTCTGAAAATGAATCCTTAGATTCAACACAGGGAGAAGGGCTGAGTTATGGGAGAAACATCATCTAGTTTGTTAATTTCTGATTCAGGCTCAAAAGAACAAGATCTACTCGAGCTTCTAGCTGACGCTTTCCTAGCTCTATCCTTCTCTCTTTTCTTAATATAAGAAGCTAAATCCTTCCATCCTTGCTCCGAAAGCCCTTCACATTCAGCACAAGTTCTATCAAACGCACATTCAGACCCTCTACATTTACTACAAAGAGTATGAGGATCTACCTCTGCTTTAAACAACCTAGTTCTGCATTCTTCCCTTGCACAAACCCTAAACTTAGGTGTTACTTTAACTTCAGCCATCTTAATAGAAAAAACCAACCAAATCCAAGTCCTAATCCAGTCCAAAAGGATAGCGTATGCCAATCCCGAGAATAACAAGAGTACTTCACCAAATGAGTCCAACCAATTCTCGGCAAATGAGCAGAATTCCAATCAGGAGAGACCAAACAACAGTTGTTGCCGGCTTCAGCGACAGAGAAAATCTGGCTCAGAAAACGGGAATGGTTGGGATTCCGCCACCCAGCAGCGGGAATGGTAGATCACCTGACCTACCGGTAGCGTGTGCCGCGAGTTTTGAATTCTGTCGGGACGACGGAGTCTATAGCTAAGTATATATCTGCCTGGTAAGTCGCATGTATAAAAACATGAAATTATAGCAAAGCATGAACGTGGCGTTCGTATCGTCGATTTGGCAATATCCACGATCATCAAGCAGAACGAAGCTATAAAAACCTTCCAAAGGCATCACCATTATTTCTAAACTACGCACTGATTAAAGAATATAAATAAAAATTAGTTTAGCAATGTTATTTCATTTGTGTTTATTACGTATTTATTAGTGTACATACGTAAATAAAAAGAGAGAAAATCGTTCCCTGCCACCCTTCCCTACCTCCTCCCCCTGCTGGCCTCACGTCATCTTTCGTTGTGATAAGTAAAATTCCTTTCTTTTTTTTATTGTGTGTGTTATTACTCATTTATTTGTGTATAAATTGTGTATATTATATGTAATTTAGCTGTGTTTAGGTGTGGTTTCATAGCGCTAGAACGGATTAATACATATTATGGGAAAAAAAAAATAAAAATGCTTTGAGATACAACTGTTTTGATATACGACGATGGTAACGAACAATTAAAATTCGTATGTCAAGGTTCCAGTGTACTGGATAATGTCTCTCTTTGGATACTTCGATTTTGCCAAATCTTGAGGGCTACAAGAACAGTTGATTCTATGACGTATCATATAGACTAATTAAAGTAAACGTATCTTTAAATAGGCTTACAGTGGTCCCCCCGTATTCGCGGGGGATGCGTACCAGACCCCCCCGCGAATAGTTAGAATCCGCGAATGTTTGGAACCCCTATAAAAACGCTAAAAACAGCCTATTTTGTTAGTTAAAACTTAAGAAAAACCACTAAAAATTTTCATACTTGGTTTTTATAATAGTTTTATCACAAAAAAGTGCATTTTATGATGAAATTGATAACAAAAACCAGGAATTTGTGGATATTTCTCATAGAAAAATACTGCGAATGCGCAAATTTTCCGCGAATAATGCAGGGAAAGGTTCCCGAGAGAAATCCGCGAATGTGTGAGTCCGCGAATCCGGAGAACGCGAATACGGGGGGTCCACTGTATATTATTAGTATCAACAAAACATTTACTGGCATGAGTCAGAGGCCGTTTAACGAAACGAACACTTCTCTGTCCTTAACTCGGAGCGTCGAAAGACGCCTCTCTCTCTCTCTCTCTCTCATCAAATTACTGGATAATGTCTCTCTTTGGATACTTGGAATTTTCGTTGTAATCTAACCAGAAACTTCGTTTTGTTATTATTACTGGAAACAAGCAATGATTTTTTCATTATTTGCGCTTTTGGACTGTTATATGTAAACTTTGCGCACCCCAAGCTAGTATGTATTCATTCGCTCGGAAACTAGTTCCGCATATGAGGCGTCACTAAAAAACATAGAAAAATACGACATAAAAAGTGTCGAAAATCATCATAACCTCAAAATTTTTGTTGTAATCTAACCAGAAACTTATTTTTATTAATATACTGTGCTGAACTATAAAGGATTTTTATCATAGCATGCGTTTTTTAAAAGAGTCGTTAACTCGGAGCGTCGGAAGCGTCAGCGTCGTAACCTCGGAACAAGCGTCGTAACCCAGGACGGATTTTTCCATTGAATATTTAAGAAAAAGTGTCGTAACCTCGGAACGTCGTAAGCCGGAACCGTCGTAACCCGGGGACCGCCTGTATAGCAAAATCTCGTTCTGATACGAGTGTTCGTTACAGAAATATTGCCAAAAAATGTGCTTGCACTCTCTGAAACCCATAGTAGGTATGCTGCTTAGTTGTCTATCAAGTTTTTTGTAATCAAGTATTGTTTACAAAAGCTAGCTATTGTATAAATTTGTATTTTTCTCAATCAAAACATATGCTCCTCAATGCTAACTTTCCTCTTTCAACGACTTTCTGGTCATTGCAAATTTGGCCCCATTAATTTCTTATGGTGCGAAAACAGACAGAGGCCCAAGAAGCGAAAGCGATTGCGTCACACTACGGCGGTAATCCGGCAGTAAAACATCTTCATATATCCGAAAAGTAAATAATAAAGATACATATGCGCATTATGATTATAACAATTACATGAATAACTGGTAAACTGTTCTGCAAGAAAGTTGAGAATAGCAATTCATTGACAATAGGTACGAAAGTCAAGATGTTGTGACATCATAATACAGGACTTAAAAGAACATTCTAATTCCAAAAAATAATTACTTAAATTTGAGTCAGAATCGAGTTACTTTTTCAATAATGAATATTTTCAAATTAATCATCATAAATATGTAAAATATTGATGTTTTACTATTTATTTAAATAATTATATATTGCACGTGTTGTCGTCTTCTTCTACCAAAACAGTAGTTTCCTTAAAAATGTCGTGGCCAGGGACCGTGTTCCTATTGTTGTGATGAAAGTGGCCCAGCGTCTATGGGTACAAGTGTTGTGTAGATTTATCACAGGAAATGGGAAGTTTGTTGACACAAGTGACTCCGCAAACATTGAGATGGTGTCAATCTTCTAAGTTATTTAAGCGTAAGTAAAAATTTTGAAAGCGTTTTGGTGAAATTTGCACTGCGTTGGCCACCCTTTTCACTACCCTTTGTTTAAAGCTTTAAATTTGGCCTTAATTTCTAACTTTGGAGAAAATACTCACTTCGAAAGGAGAGTAGAGGTCTTTAGCTGCGTCTCTCACTAACAAGAAGTCGCAACTGATGAACATCTCCAGTGTCAGGACACGTTATAAGTACTTTTTCGGAGGGTGGCCATCCATGACCGTCAGTGTGTTGGGCCAGTCCATGCGGTTGTTTACCCTTCATGGCCTAAAAAGGCAATGATTTGTATTCTCAAGGAAGGAAAAGCGAGATATATCCTCGGCGCAATGCTAGGAGGGAGAGAAAGGTTAGCTTCATGCCAGGGTAGCCTTGATGTGCAAATTAAATTATGATTTATGGTGTCCTACATTAGGTTAGGTGAGCGATGCTGTAGCCTGGGTATGCACAAAATAGGCAGTTTTTCAACGATTATGATTTGATTTATGCCTTTTTTACCTTTTTATTGGTATGCACTAGAAAAGTACAAAAAAAGCGATTGGGGTCACTCGTAATAAGTCAAAACAGGCCTAGCGGGAGGGTATGCTATAAGAACGACTGGGTTGCCCCGACAATGGCCTAGGACTACACAAATAGGTTAAAATGGCTAAAACAAAATAAAAAGGTCAGTATTTGGCTAAAAAAATAAAGCATCATAGTAATACCTTACACTAGGCCTACATGGAGCTGGACCTAGACCCTGATTAACCTAAACATAGCTTCAAACCAATGCAGTAGGATTCTATGATAATGATCTTCCTACAATGTAAAATCATAATGTAACAAACAAAAGGCCTAAAAAGCCTCGTAGGTAGACTCTCCATTACGGAACAGAGGGTCCATATCAGCCTCCAGGCCTATTGCTACTGTGCTACGAGGTTGCCGAAAGCTCGGCAGCTCACAGCAGTGACCTGATTTACAGGCCTACGGCTGTATTATAAACGTCATTAATAACGTAAAATAACGGAGTAATACGATACATCACCTCTTACTGCCCCGCATAAATTAGTCGGTTAATGAGGATGCCACGAAATAACTAACAGAGAAACGACACTTGTTTTGATGTTTACGTCTCGTCCCCCTGACAGTGTAGCGAAGGGAGGCGCTAATTTCGCTACGTATTAATATTATTGGCAATTTACGAATTTGGTTATTTATTGCGAATTTTACATCTTTCCCATGGAATTCTTGTCGAATTTGAATACTTTACATCAATGATGTGGATCTGTATAATAATTCAAGCGGCTGGTGTAGGCCGTTCTCGTATATTTAGCAATGTTTGCTACATTGTAGCAAGTTCATCCAATGAGGATCACACACACGCTCAATGAATACATAGTTATTTATGGCGAATTTCACATTATTTCCTGAAACTAAGCTCAAATTTTAATACTTTGCCTTGATAATATTAATTTGTCTTTCACTTCAAGCGACACTTTTACACATTTTAAGCGACATTTTTACACATTTTTTCCTTCTTTGCAAAGTTGCTATATACGTTGTAGCAAGGTTAATCCAACTAGAGATTCTTCACAAGTGTCCAAACCCGACCTTTGATGGAGTCTTAAAACATATCAGTATTGCTATATAGTGTCTAAATTATGTATTTTCAATTCAACTGTTTAATAAAGAAAGACATAGTAGGGCATTTCCTTTTCTACTACTTTGTGGATATCATGAAATGAATAATTTTCAGTCGAGTTACCGTATAACGAGGTCGTGTAGTACACTTTAATTGCACGATCAAATATCAAAAATTTTTACGCCTGTGATAAAATGTCATTGCTACGAAATGCCAGCAATAGATCGTCTTCCTAACCCCCACAATCCTTCAGTCAGCACATAATATCATGTCGTACGCTGAGCGTTCGTTTA
>NC_061095.1:17810628-17835628 GCF_015104395.2 Macrobrachium nipponense | reverse complement strand
GAGCGTTCGTTTATAATGCGTTTTCATCTTGAAAGAAAAGCACTAAACTAATGCAACCATTTTCTATCAAGGAAAGAAACATAAAAGCTCTTGTTACTGGTTGTACTATCCCCTCCTTGGCTGAGTATGATTACAGACACTGTTTTTGTAGAAGTTCACTAACTACGCTACTAAACAGAAAAGATATAACGCATACATCAACAAGCTTCTTCCTCTAGTTCAACATTAACATTCTGGTGCGGTATTTTGCAACAGGGAGAGAGAGAGAGAGAGAGAGAGAGAGAGAGAGAGAGAGAGAGAGAGAGAGAGAGAGAGAGTTAGTCATAATTTCCCAACTTCTATCTCATAAAAGCTAAGGCATCCGCAGATCAAGTTGCTAGCGAAAACTATCAAACTCTAATTAACAAGTGTAAAGGGAAACCGGCCGTTGACTGAATTTGGACCTCCTTAAGCAAATAGCAACCACATCACAACTTTTTACCGCAGTAAAGGAACACTTACAACAAAGAATTTTAAAAAAAGGAACTTATTATAAAAGCATGGCGGGAGGAAATCTGTTCTCAATTAATTTTTGGCAATGAATGATAGGTTTTCAGTTTGTGAGACAAAATTTTGATTAAACACTTATTGCAACCTGGTAGATAAACCAATCTCGAACACAAACGAGGAATCCTTGGTCCAGAAAAGGAGCTATGAATTCTTACACACACACACACACAGATATATATATATATATATATATATATATATATAATATATATATATATATATGGTGTGTGTATAAAATCTAGGAACTACAACTTGACCATTATAACAAGGGCAACTGGTCATGTCAGTATTAGGCCAAGTAATTTATACTGCCTCTTCTCAGCATGATCATCCTGTATTTTGACAAAAATCTAATTAATCTAGTATAATTCACAGTCGATGTATCACCGAAAAAAAAGAGATATATTACTGTAAAAGTAACAGGGTCTAAATTTTTGGTTCAGGACTTTAAAAATTATATGACCATGACAAGTCTAAGTTACTGGCAAGACATGCTCTGAAGGGTATCACAAATAAAGTAATTTATGCAAATAATATCATCCACTGACAATATGTATCAAAATTTAAAATAAATAAATAAAAAGGCAATCACCTAATATTACGTCAGGCCTTTGAGTTCACTGAACAAGTAAGACCCCTCCCTGTCTTTCACTCTTTCAACCTATTCATTTGCATCATTGCTCTGTCCTGTAAGCACTACCGGTATGTTTCCGGAGCGACATACAGGACTTCCGACCTTATACTACCCATTAGATCCGGAGATCAAGAGAGGAACCATTCAACCATCAGCCATTTCGGATGCAGGTGTTCTACGACAATGGCTGCCAAATGCACGATAAGCTGATGTTCACACGAGCTTGAGTGATGAACGATAACGGACGGAAATTTATTTTTTGCGACTTTTCATAACGGTTAAAACACCGTGTCTGAGGGCGCCTTGACAACCTGAACAAACTTTAGACATTGCAGAATGGCATTTAACTCTAAATAAACACAGCGAAAATGTACAGTCATCACACATCTGGTCATAAAAAGGACAGGAAGAGGTAGCGGGCAGGTGACGATGATGACTGACTGGGTCTAGAGCGGAAGATTGGGACTTGCAATGGTACTACACTTAACCACGTTCCAGAATGCATTTTTCCCGCCATTTCTTTATCATGGTTTCTGTCTGCGTTTTATCTTGATATCTCCCTTATCTCGTTCGTAAATGACCCATTATTTTATGGCAACGCTATTGACTTGCTAAGATTAATAAGGTTTTCATGTCTTGTTTAGTTATATATAAATCATAACAAAATATTTTAGAACTAAAGAGCAAAGCTCTGCAGTATTTCATTTCCATTATTTGTCATACGGCCGTATAGCCTCTGTGCCGAAAATTCTGTTTTGGGTTTTAGTTTCCTTATTTCACTGTAAACATAGTTTTTATTGCATAGTTTTTAAATTATAAGTACGTTCTCCTCGTCTTTCTTCATATAATGGGAATTCTAAACTCGGGATCTTGTTATGCAAGGGGATATTTTATGTTCATTAATAATAATAATAATAATAATAATAATAATAATAATAATAATAATAATAATAATAATAATAATAATAATAATGAAACACTCTCACTTATCCACTCCCTCGCTGCTAAACTGGTTATCAGTTTAGGCCTATAATCAACGTTAAAGTAGGTTACCAGTTTAGGCCTATACTCAACTTTTCTCAATACCAATCATATCAATACGCCCATTTCGTTTTCCGTTTTCAACAAGGCCAACTATTACTGATAAATTCAAAGAAACAAAAATCTGCATTAATTTCAGACTTCCTCGTTTGTCACAGTTGAAGTATGGCCAATGGACCACTCTTCGTAAAATTATCAAAACCAATTGTTTGAAACTTCCAGCATGGGACTACACTCGTCTCCATCTCATTCAGAAACTTCGTAATTAATTTCATTCAAGCCTTTTAATCAATGATTTCGAAACTTGGGAAATTATTCCGAAGTTCGCTGGACACTTTTTCCAAAATGACCCTTTCATTAAAGTTTTCTGGTCAGAGGCTGAATCATGTTCCAAGGAATTTATATAACCGTGAATAAAATAGTCCATACAACATCCTTTGGTATTTCTGGAAGATTCTTCTAAAACTCAACAGAATTTATATTATAATAAAGTAAACAAATAACACTAATTTTGGTATAAAACAGGGATCACACGCCTACACGACTTCAGCAAATGTTTAAGAATTCTAGAGATTATCTGCAATGCTGATAAGCTGCCGCCTATATATATTGGCCTATTGTGCTCTTATTGACTTCTGGGCAACCTTTTGGTGATTTACAAGGCAGTAGCGTTAACTGCAAGTTACACCGCCCTATGTCAAACAAGCTTGTAACCAGGAGTAAATCTAGAACAAGCCCACAGGAGCCATTGACTTGCAATTCAAGCTTCAAAAAAAAAAGTGGCGTTCATTTGAAAGTAGTTTCAAAAGGTAATAGGAAATACAAAAAATAAGAGATGCCATTACTACAGAAAGCATAAATTACCGCATTAAGTAAATCAATCACACGAATACGTAACTGAACCAACCGCTCTTCCTTCATGAACCTACGAAACGTATCGCCAAATGTGTACGAAACCGCGAAAACGACTCTGCATCAGCTGCGAACGGAGCCGCGCTTATCAAAACATAGCTCTTCTTCTTTACTTGTTCTGGAGAGATTCTGCCAACCAACGGCGCAACACCAAACCATCGCTTTGTATCAACATTAGGCTATGTAATCGCGCGCTTTCTCTCTCCCTCTATCTCTCCTCGCCGTTAAAACGACGTGTTTGACTTGCACTTTGCTTTTCTGACTGACTTGGGGCATTCATCACCGGTTTTATCTGCGCCATTAGTAATTCGAAATGGTTGATGATGAGGACTTCCTGCTGAGTGCGAGCGGGTATTGGAGCGTTTTTGCGTTGTAAGGATTATTCAGATTATGTTATTTCGTCATTAGGATATACTAACATTTCGAAGATAAACGTGCAAAAGGGAAGGTTTATGTTTGAAATATTATGAATGAACGACGCACATATATGAAAATATATTAATTCCGAGGTAGAGCGAATTAGATATTAAAGGACATTTGTAGCTCGATGATATATATTATATATATATATTCTATATGATATATATATATATAGATATATATTATATTTATATTATATATATATGTGTGTGTTGTGTGTGTGTGTGTGTGTGTGTGTGTGTGTGTGTGTGTGAAATATATGGTATGACGTCTAAATATATAATAAAAATGGTCAATTTTTTAAGTAGGTATAACAATTTCACCAATGCAGATGCTCAGATTTGAACCAAACCTGTACTTAACAACGAAAAAGACACTAGCAACGATTGCATTCATTCCCTGGCAGTTACCAATCCAAGCCCTGACCAAGCCCAGCTTTGAAACGACGCAAATGTGCGCCATTTACCTTAAACATCAGGCCGGTCAGCTACGAAAACAACTCGAACCCAAAGGAATGTCATAAAGATTAGAGGAGATAGGACAGTGAGCCGTAGCAAGGAATGATTATGGCTTTCGATGTTGCTTCTCAGATGTAGACTAACTGCGGTTGCCAGGAATGCAAAATCTTGGAGGGTTTATACTATAATTATATACAGATTAAAATAATAATAATAATAATAATAATAATAATAAGATAATAATAAAATAATAATAATAATAATAATAATAATAAAATAATATAGCAAGTGAATGCCGGCACTTGCACAGAACCAGTACAAAAAGAGGCATGATTCAGTAGCAAAAGCCCTCCACTGGAGCCTGTGCAAGAAACATCAGCTACCTTGCAGTAATAAGTGGTACGAGCACCAACCTGAAGGAGTGATAGAAAACGATCAGGCAAAGATCCTCTGGGACTATGGTATCAGAACGGATAGGGTGATACGTGCAAACAGACCAGACGTGACGTTGATTGACAAGGTCAAGAAGAAAGTATCACTCATTGATGTCGCAATACCATGGGACACCAGAGTTGAAGAGAAAGAGAGGGAAAAATTGGATAAGTATCAAGATCTGAAAATAGAAATAAGAAGGATATGGGATATGCCAGTGGAAATCGTACCCATAATCATAGGAGCACTAGGTACGATCCCAAGATCCCTGAAAAGGAATCTAGAAAAACTAGAGGCTGAAGTAGCTCCAGGACTCATGCAGAAGAGTGTGATCCTAGAAACGGCACACATAGTAAGAAGAGTGATGGACTCCTAAGGAGGCAGGATGCAACCCGGAACCCCACACTATAAATACCACCCAGTCGAATTGGAGGACTGTGATAGAGCAAAAAAAAAAAAAAAAAAAAAAGGGGGGGGGGGGGGTAATAATAATAATAATTAGGACGTGACAAGCACTGATACATTCCATTATCTACATAACCATTGCTAAACACGGTCTTAAAGATGTAAACTCTCTCTCTCTCTCTCTCTTTCACGTGTTAAACCATGTGGCACAGAGCTCGTCCGTGAGAGAGAGAGAGGGAGAGAGACTACTACATAAGAACTAAACAGGAGGAAGGAAAGCTCGAGAGAGAGAGAGAGAGAGAGAGAGAGAGAGAGAGAGAGAGAGAGATCCGCTGTGCAAACCGGCGCGGTGTTTGGAATGATAATAAGCAAAAGGGGTTTATTAGGGCGGGATTCCGGTCCAGTGATTCGGCTGGTGGTTTACCCTGGCGGTGCAGGAGATGGTGATTCAAGAGTGCAATATTCCCTCTCGTTTCTTTCCGGTTTTTGAGGAATTTTAAAGTTTTTTATTTATTTATTTTTTTTTTACTCTGCAAAATGAGTTTTTCTTTTGGCTGTTATTTGGAGGAATTAAAAAGTTTTTTTTTTGCCCTGATTAAAAATAAAAAAATATTTATTAAAAATTTTTTTTGCTATGCTTTACAAAAATTAAATGTTTTTTTTATACTTTGCAAAATTATTTTTGCTTTTGGCTAATTGGGGGATGGGGATTAAAAAAGTCTTTTTTGGCCCTGATTAAAAAAAAAAAAATAGTTATTTTCAAAAAGTTTTTGCTGTTTTACAAAAATATTTTTCCTTGTGACAATTTATTTGCGTAATTTGGGTTTTTTAAACCATACTTTACAAAAATCTTATTTTTCCTTGTGACAATTAAACTTCTTTTTTAGTAATGTATAAATGTTTATTTTTCTTGTTCCAAATTTTTTTTCTGTTACCGGTAGCTTACCAGATTTTCATCAGTTTTTTTATTTTCTATAATGTACTATTTTTTCTTTTTGACAGTGTTCTTCGATTTAACTTTTCCTATGTGTGCAAAAAAATATAAGAAAATAGAAAAAGTACAAAGAAAAAAAAAACAGACTGAAATACGCAGGATAATATTGGGTAAAAAAAAAATGAAAAGTACAATATTGTAAAACTGTAAAAGAAATGAAAATTAATATTTTTCCAAGGAAAACTGACGCTTACTGTCTACACGAAAATGGGAGAGTATCATCACGAGGAAGAAGGGAGTATTATAAAGAGAATGTTTCAAAATTCTCCTTTTGACAACATCCTACAATTTTATAGCAATATTATCTTTATATTACAATATTCTCCATTAATTAATAAATACCAACAGACACATAAATATAAAAATTAAAATAATTGTGGGGGGAGGGGAGAGGCCAGTTGTGGGATGGATAGGAGGGAGGAAGAGGAGGGGAGGAAGAGGAAGGAAGAGGCGAGAGAGAGAGAGAGAGAGAGAGAGAGAGAGAGAGAGAGAGAGTTCTATAACTTTCTCACCTCCGTCTCTCCTTCTCTAGGCGTGGTCGCACGAGCGACAGCGACACTTCCGGATTCCCAGATTCCAGGATTCCCGAATTCCCGATGCGACAATTTGATGCGCGTGATGAGGGAGGTAACATTCGTCTTTCCAACTCTGCTATAGTCGATAAGCACGTTCACTCGTGGACTAATACACTGGGTTAGTGTGTATGTTGGGAAATGCATTTATGTGTATATTGATACACACACACACACGTATGTATAGTACAGGGTGTCCATAAAGTCCCAGTACCATTCTGAGCATTAAATACTTGTAATGGTACTGGGACTTTATGGATGGACACCATGTATATACACGTGTACATATAAAATATATATATATATATATATATATATATATATATATATATATGTGTGTGTGTGTGTGTGTGTGTGTGTGTGTACAAGTGTATATACAGGGTGTCCATAAAGTCCCAGTACCATTACAAGTATTTAATGCTCAGAATGGTACTGGGACTTTATGGACACCCTGTACTATACATACGTGTGTGTGTGTGTATCAATTAAATATATATATATATATTATATATCTATATATATATATATATAATCGACTGGTAAAAATGTTCTGTAACAACAGAATTCCATCTAATAAAAGGAGCCCATAAAAACACCAAAATGTAGAGAGAAAAGTACTATATTTCAGAGACTGCTGTCTCTCTCTTCAGGTATATGAATGAGAAAAGTTTACAGAAAAGGTGGTATTTATACCAAGAGATCCGTCCTCAAGTAAGCCAATTTAGGTCACCCCCGCTGATAATCTTCCATATATCACTCTGCGTAGCACGAAGATGTCGTTTCTCGTACTGGTGATTCTTTCTTCCAGGAAAATCTTGTGTGATAGAGGGAAGGGGTTTGATTGCAGAGTCCATCTCCCGAATCCGTACATTTTTGGAATTACTTGTTCTTTGAGGCATTCTTCCAAAAAGTGTTTTTGGTTTTTCAGCCGGTGTAGTCTGTTTAAGTCCTGTTTTAGCCAATCTGTACATGGAATACTTTGAAACTACAGTAATAAATGCAATAAAACCCAAAAACATGCTGTGGATGAGATACGTGGATGACATCCTAACATTTTGGGATAATAAGTTGGGTAATTTTAATGAATTCCTCTCAAAATTAAACGCATTAGTGCCCAGCATCAAATTTAAAGTTGAATGGGAAACAGACAACAAAATTCCTTTCCTTGATGTTTTAATAATCAGAGACACGACCAGAATACAAATTTACCATATACAGAAAACCAACGTTCTCACTTTCATATATTCACTACTTTAGCTATCACGACATTACTATCAAGATAGGTGTAGCTAGCAACCTATTCTTAAGAGCCTTACGAATTTGTTCCCCAGATTTCCTGGAAAAAGAATTTGAACTAATTCGCAATCAACTTTCATCTTTAAAGTATCCTGACCATATAATTGAGAAAGCAATTCAAAAAGCAAACGTAATTTTCTACCGACCCCCTAAAGACAAGACCAGAGACACACCCAACAATAAAATAAAAATTCCTCACCTGGAGACGATTAAGAGAGTAACCCACACCCTTGGGAAATCCAACCTTTTTGCATTTACCTACCCAAATACCTTAGCCAAATCCCTGATTAACGTCCAACAAAAGACATCTCCCAAAGACTCTGGGGTATATGAGATCCCATGCCAGGACTGTGACCAATCTTACATCGGATTTACAGGTAAATCACTTCCCCAGAGATTAATACAACACAAACGGTCAGTTAGGTATGGACAACAGAACTCGGCTATTTTCAACCATGTAAATGAACATAACCATAGAATAAACTGGAATATGTCACGTGTAATTTATAGCAGCAAACTGCCGATACAAGAGTCAAATGATGGAATCGGCCTTAATAAAAGAGAAGCAGGTAATGAACATCTCAAAAGGGGCGTGGATCTCAGATGTCGTCGACGAAGTGTTCATTCAACCAACGCTTAAGAAGATTAAAGGAAGATTATCAGCGGGGGTGACCTAAATTGGCTTACTTGTGGACGGATCTCTTGGTATAAATACCACCTTTTCTGTAAACTTTTCTCATTCATATACCTGAAGAGAGAGACAGCAGTCTCTGAAATATAGTACTTGTCTCTCTACATTTTGGTGTTTTTATGGGCTCCTTTTATTAGATATATATATATATATATATATATATATATATATATATATATATATATATATATATATATATTACTGGGAAACATTAAGTGAAAATATCCATTATATAGAAAATATTCACTTAAAATGTAAACTTCCATAACCATGCAAATATTCAAGTTTCAAAACCTTGCATTACATACATACATACACACACACAATAGTAAATCACACTTTTGTAAAAATGTTACTTAACATACTTTCTACGGTTATTCCAAGGTAACGCCAAGACCAACATGAAGACCTGAAAATCAAATCCTTTGTCCTAATTGAGTCTTAGACTTAGAAAGAAGTTCCAGGTAATAGTTATCTTCGCCAGATAGTACAACAGAGAGTCATCAACGGCCGGTAAAGGCCACAAGACCTGTAATGATTCGGGGGGGGGGAAGGGGGTTAGGGAAGGGAGGGGAGGAATGGGATGGGGTGGGAGAGGAGGGGGTAGATTAGCGTGAGAGAGCACCGTTAGAATGCAGACGATTCTCGTCTCTTGCACCGGCCATGCAAAGAGGGTCCCTCGTGCATGAGAGAAAGAAAAAATACAATAACATCGAGATAATAAACTCTGGCTATCTCACTCTAACTTGGGTAAGAGTTCAGAGACAGGAACGTTATAATTTCTTCCCGCCAAATTACGACACCTTTTGGAATTAATGATTTAAATGCTTCTAGCCTGAGTAAGAGCTTGGACACAGAAACGCTATAATTTCTTCCCGCCAAATTACGCCACCTTTTGGAATTAACAGTTTAATCTTAATGCTTCTAGCCTGAGTTAGAGCTCGGGCACAGAAACGCTATAATTTCATCCCGCCAAATTACGCCACCTTATGGAATTGGCGATTAAACCTTAATGACAATTGTCTATCGAGTAATTAGCTGCTATTTTTCACAGGTGAGAGACGAGAGGTTTTGGTGGCAATTACAAAACACCTGCACTAGCAGTAGATTCATTAAAGGAGGTCACTTGTGGGAGGGGTGTAATTAAGTGTCCAAAAATAAAAATGATTCACTTGTGTCTTGTCTTATTTGTAGCGTGGCCTTTCTCTAGAGATGATTTTGACGTGGTTTGCAATGCTTGATTTCTCTAATAATAATAATAATAATAATAATAATAATAATAATAATAATAATAATAATAATAATAATAATAATAATGTGAGCAAATGAAAGGTTACACTTCCTCTGCAAGTGAACATTAAAATCATTATCGATTTTGTCCTTCGATAAAACAATTACCTTTACAATAATGATAGTGTTGTTTTTATTATTAATATTATTATTGTTGGTAATAGTAGTGGTTGTGATAATAACATGAGCATTAATGTTAATGAAACTTGTGGCACTGCTTTTGTTTTCCAAACATAATGAAGTTTTAAATAATTGAATATTATACCAAAATGGATTTTATTCAGTAAAAGACTATTAATACCTACGACTAACTAACGTAAACTACTAATATAACATACTATACTACTACTACTCCCTACTCAATAAATAATAATAATAAAAGAATAATAATAATAATAATAATAATATTCAACATTCCCTCACATTCCACTAATGGAGGGAAAAAATATATATAGGAGACTTTCTCGAGCAAATAGGACCTCCTGTTGGCAAACTTTGCTAATCCTCAAAAGGAAACGAGTTGCTTTCCTGGTAAAATGAAAATGCTCAGGTTTCGTCCATTGCGACTTGGGTAATCACTCAAGGAAAGTTTTACCTTTTAAGGGATATTTTACCTTTTGAGGGAAGTCTTTACCTTGTGAGGAAAGTTTTACTTTATAAGGGAAGTCTTACCTTGTGAGTAAAGTCTTACCTTAAAAGGCAAATCACACTTTGTAAGGAAAGACCGAGTGATTCCAGCCGGCTTCTGTTAGAAGCTCATTAAGAATGGATAATTATCAATATTCTTTAAACGATTCATATATCTGTCTGAATACTTGTCATTTAATGTTTATTTTGCTAACTGTATGAGTAAAATGCTAATTTCTCTTCATCATTAAGATTCAATTAGTATATCTCCTTTAGCCCTAAGACATAGGCCAACAGATGCAATCCTTATGTAAATAAGTCTATTGCATACAGGCCACTGGCTGAAATACTGTGGGACTAGTCTAAGGAGAGAGAGATGACCTGCAAAAGCAATGATACGAGATACGAACAAAAGAGAACAAAATGAATAAATGGATATTGAAAAAAAAATCCTCCTCATATTGTTGTGTTAGGAACTGGGCAATACAATTCACGACATTTCCGTTGCATCATTTTGCAAGCAGCGAGTCCGGAGATTAACCTTTCGCTAAAGAAAGAAAGAAAAAAGCTGACGAGTCTCAGGATTAACCTTTCACTAAACTGAAAAATATTAAAAAAAGCCAAAAGAAAAGCGACCTCGGTCTAGTCCAGCTGATTTGAAAACTGCAGACTATCTCCGGTGAGCGTTGGAGTCTATAGTCTAAAGCTAATCTTCTGCACGTATATACCTCCCCATTTTCTTTTATATGATAATAAGAGGTCATCACGGAGATTTGATGTCCCTCTCGTGTCCACGTGGATACGATGTCCCTCTGATGTCCAAGGGGAAGCGGTAATTGCGCACAAAAAACGCACATGCACTTCAAGCAGACTTCTTTGCACATGGTACTAACTTTTACTCAAGCACGCAAACGTATTAGTAACTAAGCGAGCTTATAACATCCGCATAATGGTCTAAGGCACATGTACTTTTCACAAAAACATTAAGGATTAAAAGATAAACAGTGTCTTAGACACGTATACTTAAAAAAAAAAAAAAAAAAAAAAATCTCGTACTTTAAATGAAAAAAAATTAGGCTCAGTTTTGAAAATAGTTCGTCGATCAAGCCTTGAAAAATGAAAGCCTAATTGACAGCAGGAATAATTTATTACACGGCGCAAGAAGCGCGGTGAATATATAGTCTAGCGCCTAAAATAGCCTTGTTATCCTGAAGTCAATTTTACACAAGGTCTAGACATGATAGGGTATAAGGTTTCAAACCGGCACACATCTACACGCACACACCCACACAATGTCTATACACTTTGAAATAGAACACACGTGTCTCACACATTATCTATATACATACACACACACACACACACACACACATATATATATATATATATATATATATATATATATATATATATATATATATATATATATATATATATATATATGTGTGTGTGTGTGTGTGTGTGTGTATATGATTTATCCAGAGAGAGGAGAGAGAGGAGAGGGGGGATTGAGAGAGAGAGAGAGAGAGAGAGAGAGAGAGAGACTCTTTACACTTTGATAATCTATTCTCGAAAATGTATTGTTAATTTATGAATTTATGGTTCTTTTACCGTGATTTAATTTCCTTTCTATTTTTTTGTAATGCCTGTGGTGTTTATTATAGTCATTTATACCATGTTATGCTAATTTATATTTTTTACTGACTCCTGTGTATGAATTTATTCATTCATATTTTCAACTAACTCATTTGTACGGAGTGTAAATACTTGTAGATAATAAATTAGCTATCAGGTTATCTTGGGTATTAGTTTGTTCATTCCTCCCTTGTCTGTTATTTTTGCTGTCTGCTTTTCCAGCTCCGATTTTTTTGTTCCTAGACCAAGTTTCGGTTCGTGACAATACATATATTTAAATTGACCCATAATATGAGAGAGAGTATAGGTACCGCAGTCTAAGCGCGTGTCTAACTCACGAATTATTAATCGGTAATATCTATATCTTAATTCATAAACTAGCAAAAATATTCATCGGAACGTTACATTAAAATATTTGGGAACTCCTTGTCTCTAAATTTTTCCTTCAGAAAAACGTAAGTATTACTAATTTTTGTATCGTAACCTCAGAGGGAAAAAAAAAAAAAAACTGCACAGTAAGATTAAACAAACTTTTGCGTTTGTTGTGAACTTTACTGACACGAAAATATAGACTAATACTATAATCCCTTTCAAAAAGCTCTTAGGAAGCACAAATCTACCCAAAGCACTAATCAATAACAAACTAAAAGTCTTACAGAGACCCTGACAAAGATTCATGTTATGTAACCACATCTTGCAAAAACTGTCAAAAGCGACAAAAGCTTATTTCCTTGTTGAAACCTCCCCTCCGTGTGTGACATAAAATCTCTCCCCAGCTGTCCTTTGATAACCTCACTGCTTCATCAATTAACCTCCAGCGTCGTTCTGATTGCAATAACGGGGTTGAAGAACTAAAATGGTTAGTCTCAACATGTAGGTATACGCCACTATTAACTCCGTCCGCCGTTTCGCGTAGTCTTATGTACCCACCACGGTCTACTACTAGGCATCCACAAATCTACAATGACATCCTTCATGCTGATCTCCGTCGTAGGAGTTAAGTGCCGTCCAAGCCCCCTCGAATGGGAACGGATTACGAGTTAATAAAATGAGGGATATGGCGGTCGTTCAGGTTATGGCCGAGATTAAGGACACTGGAAATACCTTCTCAGTCTAGTGGTGGTGACGTTACGTGAACCCTTCCGCTGCGGATGTCTTTTCAATCAAAAGTTATTTTATTTTGAAAATATAGTTAGCATAATCACTGTAACTGTATGAAAAAAGTGACACTGAACATTATTTTTTTTTCAATAAATAAAAACTGAGGTTCGATATTTGGCAGAAATTATAGAACAGGCTTATCATGAAGTCTTACAAGGTTGTAGTCTTAAGACATAATTTGCCTTAATTGCCGATGCTTCCGGTATTTATAAATTCCCTGATAGTGTTACCTGTATATTTTGCAATACAAAATCTTAACCAATAAGGACCACGTGGTTTCCATTACATCTCCGTAAACTGAGTGAACATAACATCTTTCATCTGACTTATTTTTGAGAAAGATTTCTTTTTTCAGAACGTCTGTGCAGTATTAAGAAAATCTTTTCTTTTAATCAAAGTTGGCCGCATGATAACTAACAAAGCACGAAGGAGACACCAGCAATATCGCAAATGCATCAAACCAGACAGCAAAACGTATGATTATTCTCTTATAAGATTCGTACCCAAATGAACATCACCAGGTATTCCCGGTTCTAGTCTGCATTCCCGTCTGCAATGTAGTACGATTCCCTGTCTGCAATCTGCAATACTCACGACAACGGCTGTCCACGTGTCCTCCAGTCACAGGAAATGAAAAAAAGCAACCCTCCTCATTACTAAGACCAACAAAAATAAAAAAAAAATATCGATCTCAAGGGGTCATGAGTCTAACGCTGCGGAGTATTCTGTAGCCAGAAGAGGGGACGTAGGTCTAGGGTCTAGCCATTCGCTCCGGCCACCACGTGCAGACGTATATGCTCCGGAAAACCGCACTAGTAAAGTTGCGATTATTGCAGGACCCATTGTCGGTTTAATAACAGACAAACCTCAAGTTTGTCTGTTATTAAACCGACAATGGGTCCTGCAATAATCGCAACTTTACTAGTGCGGTTTTTAAGATGTTTATGCATGAAACCGTAACAAATGATTTATCAAATAAAAGATGGGAACCTTACCTTTGCAAGATGCCTTAATAAAAAGAATACATTAACAATTAAAATAGTTAATTGTCTGCAATCTTTATTTTAATAATCTCGATATAATTACTGTCAGTACCAGTTTTATGAATACTATCCTATCTACTTCTTCAGCAACTGCGTGGATACTGCCGATTATCATTTTTTTTATCGTGTTACTGTCTCTAATTGGTATATTCCATGTCCATGGCCTCTAGGTGAAATTGAAATGAATGTATTGTTGTTATTATTATCATATATGGAGGGTTCTGTGCGTTTAGGGTCTTCCGTGATATGGAAACCTGGCCTCAATTGTCACCAGGAGACTTCCATGCCTGCGTCCGCTATAGGACTAGTGTAGTAGGAGCGCTGCATACCCCATAAACAAACCAACGGCTGAGACACGAAGTGCTGCGGCTCGTATTTATAGGCTCTGATTATATTCTGTTAATGATAAAAGGGGACTTCCAACGCTGCTGCAGCACATTATGACGGAGTCCTTAAAAAGATCACGTGATTATCTCGCCGGCTCCTCTCTCTCTCTCCTGTAATCGTGAAGGCGCCACTGCCGTGATTATGCACCAACGAAGGAGAGAGAGGGAGAGAGAGAGAGAGAGAGGGGGGGGGGGGATGTGGGGGGAATGGCAGATCGAAATCGCCATTCTAGTTCACCTGTGCCTTGGGGAGTGGGGTGGCCGTTCTAAAGGTTAATGACGTGCTGGTGTGTTCCAGTTGCTTTATAGAGTTAATGAGATGGATTAAATGGTTGCTGTGGCTATCCACAGACTAGGCTACTAGAGTCAAATATGGCTTAATGATGAAAAGACCTAGTTTTAATTACTAAGGCTGAGGGTGTGACACGAAAAAAGATTTAATTTAGAAAATTAGACCTATATTAAATTTCTCCATCTACAATCCTGCATTTGATCAATGAATTTGAAAAGACATGGACGTATTACACATTCCTTTCATCCTGACTTTAGAAAACGTACTCAAACTGATATTAGAAAATGGGAATTTAATTTAATGAAAAAAACATTCCCGTTTATTCGTAACCGTCAGTCTACATGCACCAAACAAACATATCTTAATTCCACGCGGTGGAATTTCCTTCAAATCCTAAGTCAACAAACTAGATAAGAAATACCGATTTGCTTATCAAGTGTGATAAGGGGAAACTTGTTAGGATCACGCTATAACAAATATAGCGGATTCCTGAACCATGTACCTCGCCTCGATAGAGTTTGCATTTTAACGGGTATACAGTGATAAACCGTCAGATACTGATAACTACGCTCTCTCTCTCTCTCCTCTCTCTCTCTCTCTCTCTCTCTCTCTCCAAGGTTTTTAAAACAATATCTGCCTTATCTACAAAAAACAAAAAAAAATCTTCAAAATAATACACAATATCTATCCAAGTATTTTCAGTATTTTCTAAAATAAGATAATATATGTCCTTGCACGTATTACTAGTTTCTTCAAAATAAATACACAATGTCTGTCCTGGCAGGTATTTCCAATATCCAGATCAATATATAAAGGAATAATTAATCCCTAATTTAAGATAATATCTGTCTTAGCAGGTATTTACAATACCTTCAAAATAATGCACAATATTTGTCCTAGGAGGTATAATCAGTATCTTAAAAAATAAGACGCAATATTCGTTCTGTCAAATATTCCCAATACCTTCAAAATAATAATAAAAAAAATAAAATCCGACCTAACAGGTATTCATAATATCTTTAATAAAGACAATATCTGTCCTAGCAGGTATTTCCAAAATTCTCAAAATCAAGATTTACAAATGAAAGAATATCACATCGTTTGAAATAAAAATACTAATAATACCCTTCACGAATTCAGACGAAAGTCGTCGTCTCAATGACACCGTTATATCGAAAGCAACCCCCCACCCCCACCCCCACAAAAAAAAAAAAAAAAAAAAAAAAAAAAAAAGAAAAAAAAAAAAAAAAAAAAAAAAAAAAAAAACCGGGATGTCAGCCGCTAAGAGCAAACATAGCGGTGCCGGAAGTGAAGGAGATAAGAAAAAGCACCGACTCCTAATATCCAGCGTTTGATTCCGCGCGCCTCTCTCGATAAACGTCAATAATAAACGGGGTCTATTTTTTTTTTTTGATCCAAATGACCCTAAAAGACCCACAATTTTGCGAGGCCGGATATGGGTTTATCAGGACGTATAAGATAAAGTCTTAGATACGTTTTTTTTTCTTTTTTTCTTTTAGGCGGTATCGATTGTAGCTCAGAAAAGTGCAGTTTATCCTCTCTCTCTCTCTCTCTCTCTCTCTCTCTCTCTCAATGTAAAAATACGTTGTCAATCGATGATGCAAAATACGAGGAGAAACTTGAATAAAAATAAATAGTTTACATTACTACAGTTTTAAAAGAACATGAAATGGTAATCTATATATATATATATATATATATATATATATATATATATATATATATACATATATGATATAGAAACAGAGAGAGAGAGAGAGAGAGAGAGAGAGAGAGAGAGAATATCCCCAGCATTATTACTGGAATAAAACCAAGGAGCTATATTCTCTACGTACAAGGACAAGATAAAAAAAAGAAAAGAAAAATAAACTACCATATTTTCCATATCACTGAAATCTGCGGCCAAATAGTCCCCTAGCCCCCCAGCCCCTCCCCGCAACTCCCTCCTCCCTCACCATACAACAGCGCTAATTGCGGACGACGTAAAAACAATTAAAACAGACCCCATGGTGTCTAAATTACGGAACCTGTTCCCTCATCCTTGCATAGAGAATGAGATTTATAAATCAGGCTCATATTCCATGCTACGTAATATTAGTCAGTCACTCCTCCTCCTCCTTCCTTCCTCCATACCTCCACCCTACCTGCCCTCCTCCTTCCCTCTCTCCCTCACTCCCTTCTTCCTCCTCCCTCTCTCCTCCTCTCATTCAACATGATTTATTGTCAACAATAACGTAGTTGTAAACAACACGGGGACAAAAAAAGAAAAAAAATGAAGTCTCATTGGCCATAAAATTTTACAGCACTTGCTGTAAATATTACTGGGACATCACCCACTGGAATAAAATAGGTATATAGGATGTTTTGGAGGAGAGAGAGAGAGAGAGAGAGAGAGAGAGAGAGAGAGAGAGAGAGAGAGAGATTACTTTGGGGATCAGATGATATCGCTATCAGCAACAATGATAATTTCTGAATCCCACAATTTCATGAATAACGACAAGGTGAAGTCTACGGTGAGGTTTCTGTGTAGATAGAATAATAATAATAATAATAATAATAATAATAATAATAATAATAAGGTTTAAATGACACATTACAATATACGAGTCACTGTTAACATTCTTCTTTAATGTCAGACCTCGGAATCCTCGCCCTGGCTATGTGTTCCCACAGTATTAGGATATCAGCTTTCAATGGGAGTGAGCTAATAATAACACCAATGATAATAAAATGCCAAAATCAGGTCTTGGAATTCTCGCTCCGATTCTGTGTTTCCCCGAATATCACATACCACTTTCCATGGGCAATAAGCCTACTTGGCTGTCATCTTGCACATAACAGTGCTTCCGATTTCTCAACTGGTAGGTTGCCAGTGCACGATAATCAGACCGAAGAAGGTATGTACTTTCTTGTTGTTGTTTTTGCTGTTGTTGTTATTGTTGTGGGGGAGGGGGGGGGGGAGTTGGAGAGGTCTATGGAAAGCTTAAAAAGATCTGAAAAAGGTGTTTTGTGTTGAGTTAAAGATACAGGAATTTTAGGAGAGAATATTTATGATTTGTTCATCAAAATGAAAATGTAAAAAATAAATAATGTGTATGTTAAACAGTACCGAAATACTATTTCTAATAAAATATAGCGTATTTATCTTACTTTTCGTTGGTGAAACAACTGGCTATTTGACCGACGCTCTCTGAGTAAGCAGGAGGTCGGATAACGCCTTGTTAGTTAGGTAACCAAATGGGCCGACGAAATTTAGCTCTGACCGGGTAACGATATTGCAATGTTCCAGGTTAATTGTAATTGTGTACCTGTGTTAACAGCTGTGCTCAGATTATTCCCAATTCAGGGTAGGAGGCCACAGTGTTTGGCACAATATTCTATTTTTTTTTTTTTTTATTAAAATCCTGTTTTATCTTTGAAAAGGAATTGCATTTTTGGTGATGATTTTTATTTAATGTTTGTTAACGATTTTATTCAGTTTTGGAAGTAATTTAGTTTTTCATAATGATTTTTTACGATTTATAGTTTTTCGTAATTATTTTATTTTTGGAAATTATTTCATTTTTTGTGATAATTTTACTTTATATTTGGACATAATTTTACTTTTGGTAATAATTTAATTCATTTTTGGGTATAATTTGACTTTTGGTAATGATTTAATTTTGTTTTTGGAAATAATTTGAATTTTGGAAATAATTTCGTTTAAATTTTTAAAAATAATTTGATTTTTGGTAATTGGTCATTCGCATCCCGAACGAAAAATCTGCATACAAAAAAAATTACCATTCGGAGAACTATGTACAGTGAAACATACATTTTCCATACTCGTAGCTTTTTAATTTTTTGCCCGAGTGTTTTTTTTTTTCTTTTTTGTCAAAATTTTTTCTTGCAGCTTTTTCTCGAGGTTTTTTTTCTGCGTTTCTTTTTTTTTTTTTTTTTTTTTTTTTTTGTCCAAATTTATTTTTATCATTTTTTTTTGCAAGGGCTTTTTTGTCCGAGTTTTTCCTTTTTTTTTTCTGTCTTTATTCCTCGTTTTTTTCTGTTGTCCAAGTTTATTCTTGTCCGAGTATTTTTTTTCTTTTGTCCGAGTTTCTTTTTCTGTTCAAGTTTATTTTTGTCCGAGTTTTTTGTGCAAGTTATTTTTGTCCAGTTTTTTTATGCCCATTTATTATTATTATTTCTTTTTTGCTCTTCAATTTCAGGTCATTCAGTAGATTATTTTCAGGGTCATTCAGTATATTTAATTTTTCAGGTCCATTCAGTTGTAGATATTTTCAGTCATTCAGTAGATATTTTCAGGGGTTTCATCCAAGTAGATATTTCAGGTCATTCAGTAGATAATTTCAGGTCATTCAGTAGATATTTCAGGTCATTCAGTAGATAATTTCAGGTCATTCAGTAGATGTTTCAGGTCATTCAGTAGATATTTCAGTTCATTCATTAGATAATTTCAGGTCATTCATTAGATATTTTAGGTCATTCAGTAGATATTTCAGGTCATTCATTAGACAATTTCAGGTCATTCAGTAGATATTTCAGGTCATAAAGTAGATATTTCAGGTCATTCAGTAGATAATATCAGGTCATTCAGTAGATAATATCAGGTCATTCAGTAGATATTTCAGGTCATTCAGTAGATATTACACCGCTTCAGTAATGGCACCCGTACGGTAATGACAAGTTCGAAAACATGTGTAATAAAACAACTGCACACACCTGTGCAAAATTATCAGATACGTAAGTTTCACGCTTTACACGTGTGGCATTTGATCAGGTTTGGTCATAATCCAGAATAAATAGGGAACAAATAAATGTATTTAATTAATCCTTTTACAGGTGATAACATATTTAAAAGTTAGAAAATATTATTTTTAATTGGGAAATTTTAGTTAAATCTTCAAAACTCCATTTTTATTTAAAGTCACAGACAAAGAATAAAATGTTGTGTTCCATGCATTTATAAAGCAAAGCGTGCATTTCCGGTAGAACCCACAAAATCAAATTATTTTTGTTAACGATAGGAGGGCTCGAATTTGCGTCTGTCAAAAATTCGTGGCGAATTGAAGAACAAGAAGTGTAATTTCAACTTTAATACATTCAAAATCACATCGTACATACACGAACTTCATGGCTCGCGCTAAGCTGCGCAGGAACCCGGCGTTACCCGTCATGTCTTCCCTACTACCCTCCCGATCACCCACCCGGGGCGGACAAACAAAAAAAATCCACTCGAAATTTATAATCATAGAAGATATATGACGCTAATTTAAAACTGTGTCCCGTAAGAATCGTTAACTTTGAAAGGAACTTTTCCACTTGATCGAGCAAATGGAAATTTAGAGTCCATAACCATCTGATTCATATCAATCATGCCTTTGAATACATAATCACCTTTGGTATATAATTTATAACAGATTTGTATGAAGGCAAGTTCACTGAAAGGCTAAAGTACCTACTAGGAAAAAGGTCAACTGACTCAACATTCATTTCGTTTCAGGTGTAGGCGTTTGTGCTTAAATTAGGAATATACGTTTATTTATGGGGTTCGAGATTATATCACCCAAAGACGTTTTTAGCCACTGCGCTGAAATTGTAAATAAACGTTGTAAAGCGTTTGTGAAAATAATATGGAAAACTTTTTTCTTTTTGGTTGAAGTTATGAATAACTGTTTATTTTCACCGTTATGGTAACTGTGGTGATATCATGATAGACTTTTTTTTTCAACGTTCGTCACGAAGTCACAAAAACGTTTTCGGTATCTGCTGAAGTCATGGATAAACGTATATTTGTGTGGTTCGTGATGCAATCATTAAAAATAGCCTTTGGCCACTGAGCTGAAATCAGAAATAAACATTTTATTTACAACGTTCGTGATGAAATCATATAAAAATGTTTTCTGATCAATATAGTACTTACTAAATCATAAATACATATTTATTTACAAAGTATGTGGCGAAATCATACAAGACGCTTATTGTCAATGTCGATGTTGCAATCATAAAATATGTTTATTGTCAGCGTCGTGTCGAAATCATAGAATATATTTACTGTAAATGTATATGCCGAAATCATAAAATACGGTTAATGTAAATGTTCATGCGGAAGCTATAAAATACGATTATTTTACATGTTTACGCTGAAATGATAAAATACGCTTATTGTCAATGTTGATGTTGGAATCCTTGAATCTTGGAATAATTTTGTAATACCAACCTAATGCTGAGGACTGGACCATGATTTTGTAGCCTGGTTCCAATCATTCCGGTTACAAATAATTACATTTCACAAAAATTCCAGTTCCAAATAATTACATTTCACAAAAATTCCAGTTCCAGTTAATTACAAATAAAAAATTCCATCCATAGTTAATTACAAATTACAAAAATTCCAGTTACGAATAACTACAAATAACAAAAATTCCAGTTAAATTTAATTACAAATCACAAAAATTCCAGTTACAAATAATTACAATTCACAAAAATTCCATTTACAAATAATTACAATTCACAAAATTTCCAGTTACGGTTCATTACAAATAAAAATTCCAACTACAGTTATATAATTACAAATTAAAAAAAATTAATTTACAGTTAATTACAAAATCACAAACATTCCAGTTACAAATAATTATAAATCACAAAAATTCCAGTTACAGTTAATTACAAATCACAAAATAAGCGCGGGAACTTCATTCCAGAATGTCAGAAAATCACGGAAAGAATATATCAGTGTCAAGTCTGACGAACATTAAATAAAATTTGTCAGTACTTTTATTACTGACAAATACGTCACACTTCGACAGGGGGCAATATGTTACACTCACAGGGACCACTTCATGAATAATAAAATTCATATTTATTCATTCCCACCTCGAATGAATAATTGCCTCTCTCGGAGTGTCGCCTGAATAGAACAGAATATAGAATTCAGGCGCTGGGTCCTATGAGGTCATTCGGTGGTAAAACGGAAATTGAAAGTAAGAGGGTTTGAAAGGTGTAACAGGAGGAAAACCTCAAAGCAGTTTCGGTAACTAAGAAGGAAGGAAGAGAATATGAATGTAGGTACAGTAAAAGGAACGAAAGGGGTTGCAGCTAGGTGGGGGGCCCGATGGGACAAGTAATGCCTACAGTGCACCGCATGAGGAGCACTGAAGTCACCTAACGAAAGCGCGATTTAATGATACCTCGGGTTACCTTACGCAATCTGCCAAAAACCCGTTAATGAATATTCACCCGAGTTCATATGCAAATGGAGTGAACGTGACAAGAGTGTCATATGCATATCTCAACTGGCGTCACAGGACGAAAGGTCAGCGGTGTCGGAATGACGGTTGATTTGAATAGAAACTGAATTAGCAGATAGTTTGGAGAAGTTGTTAAATTTGAATGAAACTTTTCAAGTGTAATAGATCGATAACGGTACTGTTATTCGTCTATGACCTAATTTCGCGTGTATATATATATATATATATATATATATATATATATATATATATATATATATATATATATATATAAATGAAACTCCTTAAGTACTCTCTTCCACAGAGCCTATACTTTATCCTCCACTTGGTTTGGTTTCCACCAAGAAATCTCATTTCTTCAGAGGTATTTTTGAGAAAATTGCTACCCATCCAAGCTTTTTTTTTAAAACAATTGCATAATTTTCTTAGTCGTAAGTTTGTTCCTGCTTTTAATATTCCTACTGTACCCAAATAGGCATTTTACTTCAGTATTCCTTTTATTCATGACAAGTCCTTTTATGTTCAGTTAAATGACCTTATTCACCGACACCTTCCGGCAGTTAACAGTAGAGTTATACCCAAGAACCCGTTAACTATTGCTTCTCTTTTTAAACATAACGACAAACTAAGCTCCTTGATGACTTCCAATGTCGTTTATTTATATACTTGCCCCAAATGTAAGGTGGGGAAATATGTGGGGGCTTCTCGTCGCCTACTAAAAGTCAGAATTGATTGTCATCGGGGAGTTAGTTACAGAACAGGCAATAAATTAACGAATCCTGAATTTTCTGATGTACGTGATCATGCCGAAAAATGTAAACAACATATTGAATATAAACATTTTAAAATTCTCTCCAGAGCCACCTCACCTCATCAATTAGCAATAACTGAATCTTTATATATTAAGAAGCTTGTTCCCTCTTTAAACAATCAAACTAACTCCACAACACTGTACCTGTCTTGAGTGTGCCCCTGTCTCTGTTTTTTATGTCATTAGGTCCCTGGTTCCCGTCCTGAAAGGTAGCGGTCTGTTTCTTTCATTCTGTCTGTTAAATATTAGTTTTTTTTAATCTTTAAAATTTTTAAATTTTTAAAAAAAAGTTTATAATATTTTTAATTTGTAAATTTCTTAATTCTTAAGTCTTTGTAATATTTTTATATATTATAATTGCGTTTTTCAGCTTTGAAAATGAGGCTGTGTCCTCGAAACGTCGGCATGTGTAATAAACGGACGATTACTAGTACATGACGTCTCCTTCAGCTCCTTGTTGTATGTTGGTTGATAGCAACGCTTCCTATATATATATATATAATATATAATATCTATATATAGATATATATTATATATATGCACATAAATACATATACATACGTATCTTGCTATCAGAAGGGAAGAGATTTGAATACTGAAGTGATCTTATATACGCATGCTCTCTCTCTCTCTCTCTCTCCCTCCTTCCACTCGGGACCAGCTTGTAAAATTCTGTCAATGTGTTGCAAAGGGGAGAGGAACAAAGCAGGATAATGTTGCAGAGGAGGAGGAAGGACAAAAATGAAAGAGAGGAGATGATTAAACGGAAGGGAACAAAGAGAGAGAGAGAGAGAGAGAGAGAGAGAGAGAGAGAGAGAGAGAGAGAGAGAGAGAGAATACAAGGGTAATAGAAGGGAAGGATGATGAGAAAATAATGGGAAACAAGAGGAAAAAATAACGATAAATGCAATGGATATTGTGATTACAATATGCGCTGGGTTGTGAGTATATATATCTAAACAAATATGTGTACACATATGTATGTATATATATTTATATATATATATATATATATATATATATATATATATATATATATATATGAGAATTTTAAAAAATCTTTATATGACGTGAAACAAAATGAAAAAGCCTTATAGAAAAAATGTTATATAAAAAAAATAGCAAAAACTAATTACGAATTTGAGATACACCCCAGACTGGAAGAGGATATTAAGGCCACTGGAAATAAATGGAAGAATAACTGCATATTGAAAAAGGGAGAGAGATAGAGAGAGAGAGAGAAGAGAGAATGTAGGTCACGCGGAAGGGATAACGGACAAGGAATAATTAAAAAGTTTCGAAAGTGGGGGTAGGAGGTGGGGAATGGAAAACCGATAACGACGACATGAGAGAAAATGACAATACGAGGAAGGAGAGAGAGAGAGAGAGAGAAGAAAACTCATTTTCTTTCATATTTCTTTAATGAAAGTCCTCCGAGGGTTATCAAATTTTCGGGACAATAACGCAAGACGTTTTCCAAAAGACGACAATGAGGTAAAGTTGTCGCTTTTATTATATAAGTTTTGGACCTTTATTTTTTTTTTTGAGGGGGGGGGGATTTGCAATTAAAATCCCCCCACTCCCCGACCCCTTCTCTCTTTTGAAACACACAAGCCGCGGCCGTGCTAATTATATTCTGCGATAATTAATTCTACAGAGAGAGAGAGAGAGAGAGAGAGATGGTGAAGGAGACTTTAAATAATTATCGGCCTTACGCGAAGGTGTATTTTAATTTACAATAAAATGAATCAATTAATTCTTAAATTTATTTCGTCTGATCTCATGGCAGCCTGCTGAGTTCTCTTTAGCTTCAAGCGTAAACATATATTCTTTCATTTAAATCATTGTCTTTAATATCTAACAAGAAAATGGCCTGAAGATGTGTAAACAATTCACATTGTATTCTACTATTTTCACTCAGGCTTTATCTATTAACTTAATGCCTCTTTCATTAATCTTTTGTTTTTCTGTTCTAATTACCGATCTCTTCTTTCCATATTCCCTAACACCTTATGCCACTTCTTTCAAATGAACACCATATTTTTTGGAAGCTGAATTTCAAGCTTGATTTCGTATTAAAACAATG
>NC_061095.1:17778128-17805628 GCF_015104395.2 Macrobrachium nipponense | reverse complement strand
GGGGCAAATATTACTTGATCGCGAGTACATCTTAACTGTGTATAAACAGAGAGAAAGAAAGGAGACAAGAGAGAGAGAGGACAGAGAGAAGAGGAGAGAGGAGGGTTCTTGTATCGTAAGTTCCGCAAATATGTGTCTATAAAGAGAGAGAGAGAGAGAGAGAGAGAGAGAGAGAGAGAGAGAGAGAGAGAGAGAGAGAGACCTTATTCGCCAGGCAATTTCCAATGCTGATACATGAACCTGAATTAATACATGCACTGTGCATTAGAATTCAAGTTGTATTAATTATTTTATGAAGGCTTAGAGAAACTATTGTAAAGATACTGTTAATTTCTAATATATTTAAATACATGAGATTAACGAATACTTATTATGAATCGCTAATTCAAAGCCTAGAGAAATTTAATTCATGGAAAACTAATTTCAGACAAAATCTACAAAATGTTCAAGGAATTATCGCTATAGCGATTTAGTTATTAATTTAGACTTACACGAAGTAATTAGCTGATAATTCAGTTTGAAACTGAATGATGACCGTAACAGTTTGTTAACATTTCTATCGTACCAGAATGTTTTACGCCTTATACTATCAAATTAGCTAATAATTATTTTTTAAATTTAAAACTGTATCAGAACTTTGTATATTGATAACAATGATTGTATATTTTCCTTATGACATCGGAATCAAACCCATTTTTAAATAAACAGCTAAATAAACTCGACCAAATATTATTTTTTTAAATCAACAGAAGCTGTTGTTTGAGATTAAGCTGGCCTTATGCCAACACGGAAGCAGAATAATCTTTAAGCGGAAAACATCCACACAGCTGACATTCCATTCGTAACCTAATAGATGGGATGCACTATTTCTAAAGCTTTATCTTGAATGGGCCACTTTCCCTTCTCCATTTGGCCACAACGTTCCAATTAACAGGGCCATTTCCCCTCATTCGTCAAAATGTCCAAGTCGCTATTTTTTTTTATTTATTATTTTGTTTTATTCTGAAGTATGTTCTCCTGCCTGCTGTTTTTTTTTTTTTTGTATGCTGCAGAAGAATGTTTTTTTTATTTTTTTTTTTTATAAGTTGATTTGAAGTAGTTTTTTTCCCGTAGATTTGTGTTGATTATACACATTCACATATATACATTTATATACATATATGTATATATTTACACCCACACACACACACACACACACACACACACACACACACACATATATATTATATATATATATATATATATATATATATATATATATATATATCAATTCAAGCTACAAATGTCCTTTAATATCTAAATTCACTTACCTCCCAAATGATATATCATATATGTACCGAAGGGGAATTTTTTAGTTGATAATAATTTCGTCCCCCCATGGGATCGAACCACCGTCCAAGTGGACAGGGACGAAATCAGGACAGTCAGTGACGCTATCCAATCAGCCAACAGACTGTCCTGATTTCGTCCCTGTCCACTTGGACGGTGGTTCGATCCCATGGGGGGACGAAATTATTATCAACTAAAAAATAAAAAATTCCCCTTCGTACATATATGAAAATATATCATTTGGGAGGTAAAGTGAATTAGATATTAAAGGACTTTGTACCTTGAATTGATATATAAATGGATCACGGTTCGATGTGATAATTATTCATATATATATATATATATATATGATATATTATATATATATATATATATATATATACATACGTACACACACAAACACACACACACACACACACACACACATATAATATATATATATAATATATATATATAGTTAATATATAAATATTAATATATATATAATATATATATATATATATAGTATGATTCATATATTATATACATAAGATATATTATATATATATATATATACATATATATATATATATATATATATATGTATATATAGTATATATATAGATATATCATATATATTATATACTTATATATAGACTTACATAATTTTTCTTCACAAAATATAAAGTCAGTTAGACAAAATGCATTTCTCAGAGTACGTCCATGGTTAAACTATTTTTCTTCACCACATCAATACATGCATAAATGAAAAAAAAAATTATAGACTGTTTATATCTGACCTAACATGCACACAAACGTCACCAGCGTCTTCTTCTTCAATCTGGTACGACCAATAAACAGCCAATGTATGTCTAAAATACCGCAGCACGCGAATATACTGGAAAAGTCAATTTGCAATACTGCAGCACGAGAGAGAGAGAGAGAGAGAGAGAGAGAAAAAATTATATTCAAAAAATGGTTGGGAAGACCTCGCCGCCGAATACAACCTTCAGTCACGACTTATTTTTAATACTTGATCGAATCCCTTGCGGCAGAGACAGGTTGCGACAGGTAGGGGGTTGGGGACAATATTCTTGGTTCCCCCCCCTCCACTCCTCCTCTTCCCAGTCGCCCCCTCCCCCCAAAATCTCAGACCTTTTCCTGCAACCATACTTGTATACCAGAGGGTCAATACAATACGACCCTCTTCACTTACTGTACATGTCCTCCACCTGTGAAAGTGAAACCTTCCCCCCCTCCCTTCTCCCTCTCCCTCTCAACCCTACCCACAACTCACAACCCCCTCCCCCCCTTTCCCACACAAACACAAACCATCCTCCTTCAATTCCCGTGACGTAGACATATCTGCGATTAAGATCGTCCATCTGACAGGTCGAATGACGTTAATATTTTTTTTCTAAAATATTTACGATCTGCAAAAAAGTGCAAGGTTTCGCTTGGAGCAAATTTAAAATGTTGTTGACTTGCAAAGTGAGATTACAGAGAACAAGGTGAGAAGAATAATAAATGGATAACAAATAAAAACCAAAAACAAATAAAAACTAAAATCAAATAATGGAAAACTAAACCAATACATAGATGCATGATCGCATGAAAACCATAAAAGTCAGAACGAATTTTTTTTCGTTGAAAAAAAAAAATTAATATGGTTACATACTAATTATTAGTTGTTCCAAAATGGCATATTCTGTTTACAAGTAAGAATATTTGCGAAATATTCGCAATATGTAAAAACTTGACAGAAGGATAATAATGTTTACAAAGTTGACCAGCAATTAATCGTGCAGAGATTGCTAAATTAAATTCAATAAATCATCTAATTTATACAGATAATTGCCAGAATAATTGAGCAATTTAACTCTGTGGGTAATTCACTCACTCTATGTAATCAATAATTGGTTCAAAATGCAGAACGAAACTGAATTAATAATTTGGTCTCCTAACAGACGTAAGATCAAATACCACTTTCTATGTGTTGGCTTAGTTAGTTCAGCATCGTTTTAAATAATAATAATAATAATAATAATAATAATAATAATAATAAGAAGAAGAAGAAGAAGAAGAAGAAGAAGAAGAAGAAGAAGAAGAAGAAGGAGAAGAAGAAAAGTAAAAAGATTTAATCGGCGACTGTCATAATAATAATAATAATAATAATAATAATAATAATAATACCACAAAACATCTCCGTTACAAATTATTCCTTAAATATTCAACCTTCTCATTCGGATCATGTCCCGATTACAAATGGAAGCATGCAATAATTCTCTCAAACATTAATTACAAAAGCGATTTCATTGCGAATATCATTTATAACATATAAATAACAAACATAATTACAGTATATTTAATTGCATAAGTCCCAAAGCGGATTACATATATATATTACGGATGTCAAAGGCTCTCAGTAAAATACTTAAAGAATTTGTTATTTTTTTCGTATTCGTTTTTAGAGTTTTTTTTAGACTGTGGGAAAATGAACATTTGTCACAAAACCGACGAAGCATTTATTATATATATATATATATATATATATATATATATATATATATATATATATATATATAATTAATCCCTGATTTTAATCGCGAGAAACACTAGGGAACCATTCACATTAACAGAGTTTTTTCTCTATAAAACTGATGAATAAAATAAAATGAAAATAAGACTTTTATTTTATTGCAACTTTTTCTCTCCGTGAAATTGTACATAAAAGAGGGACATTTTATTTTTGGAAATTCGTATCGTCTCTCTCTCTCTCGAACTCCGGCATCGAATATACAGCAGAAAATTTATTATACAGCAACTGTATCTCTCTCTCTCTCTCTTGCCATAACTGCAGATAATTCAATATTTTTTTTTCTCTCTCAATCGCGCTGTAAATAATGGAATCACACCCTTCGGTCGTTCGTGCTTTTGTGTGAGAGGAGAGAGAGAGAGAGAGAGAGAGAGAGAGAGAGAGAGAGAGCGTCTTCGGATGTGGTAGTAACTCAGTTTCTCACATAGCTGCTTTGCGCCAAAATTTGTTACTTTTCTCTCTCTCTCTCTCTCTCTCTCTCTCTCTCTGCTCAATAAATATAGGAATGTTCGGCAGTTTTTTTTTCCTAGCGAATACAACTTTGGGAAATCCACGGTCAGGTGGTGGCCTGTGTTGCTAGTACTTATATCGGTGCCAGAAGCACGATTATGGCTAACTTTAACCTTAACTAAGATAAAAAAAATTATTGAGGCTAGAGGGCTGCAATTTGGTATGTTTGATGATTGGAAGGTGGATGATAAACAGACCAATTTGCAGCCCTCTAGCCTCAGTAGTTTCCAAGGTCTGAGGGCGGACGGAAAAAGTGTCGACGCAAATATCATATAATTGTGGATTTTCATTATACAACAGTTACCCACGACATTGTGAATATCTTGGCAATTATTTTTCATGTCTTCTTCCAGTTTCTTACCAACTTTTCAATGATGAAGTTGGCTGGAGACGATACCACGTTCCTAGCAAACGTGTTCAAATAGCTATAGGCCTATTTGAACAAGTCCTATAACTTTAACTTCCATGCGTGTGAGACTATTATAACTATCTAGGTACAGTTCATGATTTCCACTCTGCCCCCCCCCCCCCCCCTCTCTCTCTCTCTCTAATACAAGTATTAGTCTTGAGATATAGCTCCCATGCATGTGAAATTAATAAGACTATCTATATACAATACAGGTCATATTGTAAGGACAATTTTTCGGTGAATTTTGTACTCTATGACATCATCTCTCTCTCTCTCTCTCTCTCTCTCTCTCTCTCTTCTCTCTCACACACACACACACAGAGTCCCAACGGCTGTTCTCCCCGCGCGCATAAAACTTCATGACCCCAAGCCAAGCTACAAATGAGGAAACGCATGATCCAATAAAACTTCCCAAATAGAGACGAATTCTCTCTCTCTCTCTCTCTCTCTCTCTCTCTCGGTTCTCTCTCTCTCTATCTCTCCTTTCTTTCTCTCTCTCTCTCTCTCTCTCGGAATCCTGGTATGACCCTCCTAAGCAACGTTATTCAATTTACTTGTCCTTCTCCTATGCAATTTCGAGACCGTTTTAAATATTCACACGGAACCCTTCTTAATTCTAAGCACTTTCAGGAAAGCTTGCTTATATGAAGTCACGTGACGCGTGTCTGGACTCCTTGAATCTGGAATCTTGGAGCTGTTGGAATCTCTTAGGAGATTTGCAATTCGTGTTTCTGCATTTGCATTTTGTTGAGGAATTGTTCTCTGAGGAAATGCAGCGTCAGGGAGGTTAAGCTGATTTGCGCCTAGGTGTGACTACGAATATATTTTTATTTTTGTATTTACATAATTCGAGACGAGATATACGAGTATCTTTATAAATAAGGAGTTAGAGTAATTGGTTTTTTCTGTTCGTGATATGGATAGAAAAAGGAAATCTTTTAAAAGTAACTTCGTGTAGCCTAACTTGTATCAGAAAAGATATACTACTGCTTCATTTAATAATAATAATAATAATAATAATAATAATAATAATAATAATAATAATAATAATAATAGAACATTATTATTATTATTATTATTATTTTTAGACCAAAATAATAATAATAATAATGTCTTTTATACAAGGCCATGCCAAAGTTCAACACACTTCAGGTACCTAGTGCCTAGGTATTAGGACTACGTCAAAGTTCAGCCCAAATTCAGATACACAGTACCTAAGTATTAGGCCTATGTCAACGTTCAACCCAATTTCAGATACATAGTACCTACGTATTAGGTCTTTGTCAAAGTTTAACCCAAGTTCAGATTCAGATACACAGTACCTTATTGTTAGGCCTAGTTTAAAGTTCAACCCATTTCAGCTACATAGCACCTACTGTAGGTATTAGGCCTATGTTTACAGTCCACCCCGCTTCAGATACGCAGTATACCTAGATGTTAAACCTAAGTTAAAATAAGGAAGAAGATCCTATAGAGAAAACGACAGCGCCTCCGTCAGCTAGGACTAAGGGAACTCTCCTTTTTCACCTTGAAAACCAGCGGCCATTTCAGTCTATGGTTTGGAAACCATCTTTGGCTTCGCGCCAAAATTTGTCCCGCATGACGACTCCTCCTCCTCCGCCGATCGTCATGCTGGAGGAGGGCTTTTCGTACCCTCTCTCTCTCTCTCTCTCTCCACGTCTATAATTTCATTATCTCGACGCAAGAGCGAATCCATTTTTTCAGGCCATATTTTTCCTGGACTATTTTCAGCTCATCTTTTGGACGTTCGATCTTGTCAATTTGCGCGTAATGACTCTCTCTCTCTCTCTCTCTCTCTCTCTCTCTCTCTCTCTCTTACCTCATCAGATAAATTATGGATGTAAAGAGAGAGCCATGAGAGGAAAAATCTTTTCCAAAAGAACTCCTTCAGAAGAAAAAAAAAAACATCTATACAATTACTCTCAGGGATCGAAAACGTGTCTCTCTCTCTCTCTCTCTCTCTCTCTCTCTATCTCTCTCTCTCTCTCTCCTGGCATTAAGCCATAAGCATTCACGGCGTGGTTACAGCATATTATGCAACTGCGCGTGCGCACACGTCTTAGCATATATTGCAGAATTGCAGAATTGTCTACCAGCTAGCAAATAAATGCCAGCACTGCAAGGGACGCTTGGACTGATAAATTAAAAGATAAAAAAAAGCTTAAATAGTTAATTTGGGCCTCAAAGCATTCAGTTCTACCATTATGATGATATTGGTTGTTATGTCATAAATTCAAAGGTAGAAGTGATCGTAAAAGAAAATGTATACTGGAAATTCAAATCTGATGCAACTGTTTCTACTTTTAAGAAATACAAGTTCAGTATAAATTTGAATCCAAGATAAATCATAATTCAATATACTGCTTTAATTTTTCCTCAGCAAGCTACCTGGACTAATTCCTTCAAAGCTCCAACACCTGAAAAAAAAAATATCCAACAACATCTGGGCAAGTGATTTACACCAGGAATCTTCTCTCAGGTGACATTGATAATATGGAGCACCCTAATATTACCTAAATTTGGCATATATTAAGGAAGATGATGTCACTGCGAAAGAGAAAGTGAAGGCTAGGGGTTTGTCTGAACTGGGAGCTGCCTACCTCCCGGTGCCACCCAATCAGCGCCCGCCAAACAAACGTCTCGTAAGCATACGGCTCATCCTAGAATCTACCTTAAGTGAACCAGCTATAGTTCACCATCTTTCATAATTAACTAGAATTTTTTTTCGAAGTAATTCTATCAAAAATTTTTTTAGAGTAATTAGACCTTCCTTAAGCCTATATATATTTTACAAAACACTTTACCACATGAAGGATTATTTACAGGAAAAAAAAAACAGATAAATAAAATAAAATAAAAAATAAAAAAAAAGGCTGGTTATCAAACTCCCTTCCGCGAAAGTAAATCAGTTATATCTTTCAAAACATGCTTTACCAAAATAAATAAATAAATAAATAAACAAACATCTGAAAAAATAGCCTGGCTTCGATTGAAAAAAAAAAATAGAACAACGGACATTATATTTCTCCAAACGTATTCAAGCACATGGGGGATTATTTACGGAGAAAAAAGAACCTGGCTTAAAAAAGGAAAAAAGAAAAAAAAAAAAAAGAAAAAATATAAATAAATGAAAGTTTCTGAAAAATAAGCTGGCTTTAAAATAAAGTTGATAATAAAAAAAAAATTTATTTGTAACTAGGATACCAATATTGGCTCTACATAAAAGTGATAGAGAGAAAAGTTCAATGAGTCGTAATGAATATATAGTAACAAATGAATCTGCCCTTTTAAGTTACAACCGACGAGGGAGTGCGAGGGGAGGGAGAGTGGTTTACGGGAAGGGGGAGAGGGGAGAGGGGGGGGGGAGGAGGTATAAATTAAACCATATAAAAAAAAAGTAACGGCGCTAACGCTACAGATTTTTTATTTTGAAGTTTTATTTTGAAGAGACGAAATTGGGGTCCAAAGCCATTTTTGTCTACGGCCAGACAGACCTCGGTGATCAAGAGTCCGCTGGGGCTAAAAATGCGCAAAATATTCCGATTGGGGGGTGGGAGTGGGGGGGGGGGGTGCCAGGGGACCGCCGGCAGAGAGAGAGAGAGAGAGAGAGAGTCTCGCAGACGCGATAATCCTCCATAGATTCGCCAGAGGACGGTGAGTCATGCTTAGCTCTCTCTCTCTCTCTCTCTCTCTCTCTCTCTCTCTCAGGCAGCCCCCTCTCCCGTCTGACTGTTCGCCGACACGGAGCAGCGTTTCAAAGAGAGAGAGAGAGAGAGAGAGAGAGAGAGAGTCAAGTATAGTTCTCCAAAGGACACAGAAAATAATCCATACAAGGAGTATGGTGCTAAGATGCCCCTTGAGTCCCCCTGACCTTAAGAGGGGGGCCATTGTTATATCCTGAAGAAGGCCAAAACAATTGGGGAGAAGAAGAAGAAGAAGACGAAAAAGAGGAAGAAGGTTTGGTTTCATCCATTTTTGACGTGTGATGTTTTGACACGTTACGCTACCTGGAGATTTCGCTTCGATTTTTCTATGCAAAGCTTTCCTAGCTAAACGAATCATTGCCTAAAGTGATACTACAAGACTTAAATGGATATCTGTTTGTATGGCGTTTTTACGTTGCATGGAACCAGCGGTTATTCAGCGACGGGACCAACGGCTTTACTACGTGACTTCCGAACCACGTCGAGATTCGTGAACTTCTATCACCAGAAATACACACATCTCTGACCCTTCAGTGGAATGCCCGAGAACTGAACTCGCAGCCACCGAGGATCTATCACCAGAAATACACATCTCTGACCCTTCAGTGGAATGCCCGAGAACTGAACTCGCAGCCACCGAGGATCTATCACCAGAAATACACATCTCTGACCCTTCAGTGGAATGCCCGAGAACTGAACTCGCAGCCACCGAGGTGGCAGGCCAACACCAAACCGACCACGCCAGTGGGGTGCTTTAAATGGATATAATTGAGAGCCTTCCTTACCCCAGGACCCAAAACGTCCCCCAGCAAGCGTCAGGTGACCTAGCCAAATTCAAATATTGGGGCAGTTTATCATTTAGCGATTCATATGAGCCTAACTGATCTTTCACCTGCAATAACAAGGCGTGATCCGACCTCCAGCTTACTCGGGCTGCCGCGTGCTAAAATCTACGAAAATTAAAATAAACACGATGCATTTCATTTAGAAGTAAAAATTGTTCTGTACTGTTAAACATGTGCATTATTTAATTTGTACATATCCATTCTAATAAATAAATCATATATCCTAGCGTTATCAAAAGTTAAGAAATAATGCTCTAAACGATGTTTAAGATATTGCAAATAAATAAATAAATAAATAGAAATAAAAAATCTTCTGCTATCAAAAATGAAGAAAATATATTCTGAAAGACGTTTAAAGATATTGCAAAAAAAATATATAGAAATGAAAAGCCCTCTGCTATCAAAATGAAGAAAAAATGCTCTGAAAGATGTTTAAAGATATTGCAAAAAATTAAAATAAAATAAATAAATAAAAATAAAAAAAACCTGCTGTTGTCAAAAATGAAGCAAATATGCTCTGAAACGCATTTAAAGATATTGCAAAAAAAAAAAAAAATAAATAAAAAAATAAAGATAAAAGAAATGCTCTGAACCACGTTTATAGATACTGAAAAAAAATAAATAAATGAATAGAAATAAAAACACCTGCTGCTATCAAAAATGAAGAAAAATGCTCTGAAAGGCTTGAAAAGATATTGCAAAATAAATAAATAAATACAAAATAAAAAAAAAACAAATAAATAAAAATGAAAATTTTGGGGGGGCGGCAGAATGGCAGTATAACCAACCATCTCCAAAGGCTGGCCAAGAACGTTTGCAACACTGAATACACAAAACAAAGGACAAGAAGTGACCAGGAAGCAAAACTATCTATAGTAGTACTTTCCAAGATGCATAAAACAAAAGAAGGGACACAGTATATATAAACTTTTTTTAGCATCGAAATGGTTGCAGTATACTGGGCAATAGACCTATACTCTGTTTTTTCCATCTGTCCATCCGCCTGTGGTGTTTTTGTATGGTAACACTGCGTCCCGGGCTTTAAATAGTTACGGTATGTGTAAGTTTTATGGTAAATAAAAGGATATCTGGGTACATTTGCAACTGAAAAGTGTTTTAATAATTTACTGTATGCGAAGTACACCGTTAATATTCGAAATAGGATATTATTATTATTGTTGAATGTAAGCTGAATATAACTATCTCAAAGCCCGGAGCGCAGGGTTACCATACGGAAACACCACAGGCGGATGGACAGATGGAAAACAACAGAATATAGTTTCAGAGGGCGATCAAAGTCATTGCAGAGAGAGAGTAGAACCTGTTGCAAAATGAACGCGGTATTGAGGAGCATTTACAATAGTGGGCAAAGAATACTGACTTTAAACGTTCTCAAGGAAAAAAAAAATAAAAAAAAAAAAATATATAAAAACATATAATAAGGACAAAGTTATATACGTGGATACGTTTTCTTGAGTAAAATTAACAAGAGTTGACAAAGAAGACTGACTTTAACTGTTCTTAAGAAAGACGAAAATAACAATATATGTTGAAAAGCTCGTATTAGAAAATGTATTAATTAACAGAGTATAAAGACGCTGCAAAGACAGTAAAACCTGTTGGAAAATGGAACATATATATATATATATATATATATATATATATATATATATATATATATATATATATATATATATATATATATATATATATATATATATATATATATATATATATATATATATAAGTGGTTATTGACAGACAGTACTGACTGTAAGCTTATTTGAAAGTTGAGAATAATGTGATGTTTAAAAACTCCCACGAGAAAATAAAATATACAAAAAGGAATTACAACAACAATATGCATCAGATAAAAAAACTGCATATGGAGACTTAAGAAAAACCACAAAAAAACCACAAAATTCAGTTATTGAAGAATGGGCGAAAAGTATATGTGTATTCCAATGAGATATGCACTTTTATTGTGAATGAATTAGCCCCATTTCTAAAGGCTGGACGAAATCTACATCAACAAGAGCTAGAGTACTGTAGCGATCGCTTTTAATGAATAATAAATAATAGGAAATTTTTTTTTACTGATATTCAATCGTCAAGCGGCAATAAATTACGATACATTACTACAACAACCAGATACAAGATGGAGGCCAACATAGCAACAATGCATTTAAAGCTCCGTTTATTAATTAAAAAAAAAATGGTTGAAATATTACCGGAACCATTTCATCACCTATGCACGGCTTTGATGGAAGCCTTTTTATCGAAAGCCTTTTATAAAGAGCCGGATTACGGGAAGCCTTTTTTTTTTCGGCGCTGGGACGAGAGACTATGATAAGCAGTTATATATAAAATGGCCAATCGCAGCTGGTTATTAACAGACCTTTTCCATATTTGCTCAACTATAAAGGAAAAGTGGATGGGATACAAAGAGCCCCCTTCCTCCCACACCCGGGAGCCTTGTGTCAACAGCCGGAAATGGGGACGGGGAGAGGAGGGAGGAGGAGAAGGGGAGATAGCCTGGGGGGAGGGGGCTTGTCCTAAAAAAAAACCACATCGGGGGGCGGGGGCGATAGTAATGGGACTGTTGACCTGAGCAAATAGTTCAGTCGTCGGCCCATCCGTCCTAAAATGTATCGAAGAAGAAGAAGAAGGAGAAGAGAGAGAGTAAAGAAATCTCTCTCTCTCTCCTCTCTCTCTCTCTCTCTCTCTCTCTCTCTCTCTCTCTCTCTTCCCGGCAGCAACGCGTCGCGTTCGTCTTATTATCGTATATTTGAAACTACGTTTTTCTTTTTTTTAAGTAATCGAAAGTTTGTCAACCTCCAATACGAAGTAACTTTATAAATAGTAAGTCAAAAAGTTTTATAGATCATTTAACGAGGAAAAATGAATGGCAACATTCCAAAAACAAGTCGGGTTTATAGAAAGTAAAAATAATTTCGCGTTCAAAAAATGAATGAGAAAATTGCACCAACATCTCTAGGTTATTTTTTTTATTTACGACTTCTGCGAAACTTAGTGTATCTATACAGCTACAAATGTCCGTTAACATCCAATTCGATCTATTTCGGAGTTAATATATTTTCGTACATGTTAACCGAAGGGGAATTTTTTCAGTTGATAATAAATTCGTCCTCTCGTGGATTCGAACCAGCGCACAGAGGAGAGAAACCAGGACTACAGTGACGACGTCTTTACTGACTCGGCTAGCAAGTGATATTAAAGGGCGTTTGTCGCTAATGCTTATATATGTATATGTATATGGATATATATATATATATATATATATATATATATATATATATAGATATATATATAGATATATATGTATATATATATATATTATAGATATATATATATATATATATATATAATGCATATGTGATGTAATTGTATATTAGAAGAAAAAGACCATCAAAGCTTTGTTTTATCAAAAGAATACTTTCAGTAAACCAAGATCAACCTTCCCACCAAGGAACACTAAAAGAAAACTTTCTGCCCAACTATGATAATATACGAGACCTGAGGGACGAAACTTTGCTTACCCAAAAGTTGTTAAAATGCAAGATTAAAATGGGAAGGAAGTAGCAATATTCAATTCAGCTTCGCTACGGACTTTACAGAATATTTAAGCGATATTTGAGTAAATTAAAATGTTGACATTTATCATAAAAAACAGACGTTTTTTATTTTGTCAACTGATGCTCATTGCATAAATCAAACTTGATTTTAAAATACTAAAATAAAAAAAAATTAAAAATTCAATACTTTCCACCACTAAATCTGAACGGTTCATTTCCACGTGCCTTAAGGCATCTCAGAAAATGCATCGTATTTGCAATTGTTAAAATCCGGGAAGTGCAAAATTCATATGCTGGGGTAGTTTATCATCAGTGATCGCTAAATGCTTTCAAGAAAGCAATTATGAAAATAGAACACTATTGCAAACTGACCTTTGCCGACGAATTAAGACTGTTGGGAAAGCCCTCTGATTTGTTTGAACAAGGAAGTTCGCTGTGAAGACCATAAAGGAGCGATGCCTGAATAATTGTATAAATTGTATAAATTATACAATTTACCTTCTGAGCCAATTCATCAAGAATGGTTTCCCATGCTTTATCGCTGACTAATATGGGCCCGTGGATCTGTAATTATATGAGGCCTGACACGTGTCCCGGGACGGGCGGAGGAAGTCCGCCACTGGTCCCGGGACGGGCAGGCGAGGCCCGCCACTGGTCCCGGGAAGGGTGGGCGAGGCCCGCCACTGGTCCCGGGGCGAGTGAGCCCCATGTCCAGGGACGAGCAGGCGAGGCCCACCAATGGTCCAGAACGGGCGGGGCGAGGCCCGCCACGTGCCCTGGGATGAGCGGGCGAGGCCCAGCACTGGTCCCGGGATGAGAGGGCGAGGCTCGCCACGTGTCCTGGGACAGGGGGCGAGGCCCGCCACTGGTCGCGGGACAGGCGGGCAGGGCCTACCACTGTGTCCCGGGACGGTCGGCTCACCCACCCCGTGTCCCGGTACGGTTGCCTCGCCTGCCCCGTCTCTCGGGATGGGCAGGCGAGGCCAGCCACATGTCCCGGGACGGGCGGGTGAGGTCCGCCACGTGTCCCAGGACGGGCAGGCGAAGCCCGCCACGTGTTCAGCAACGGGCGGGCGAGGCCTGCCACATGTCTAGGGACGGGCGGCGGAGGGCCGAGGCAGGGCCTGGTCCCGGGACCGGTTGGACGAGGGCCCGCCACCAAATGCTCCTGGGCAGAGCGGGTGAGTGAGGCCCTACCACTGGCCCCGGGACGAGCAGGCGAGGCTCGCCACGTGTACCGGGACGGTGGGCGAGGCCCGCCACTGGTCGCGGGACGGGCAGGCAAGGCCTGCCACTGGTCCCGGGACGGGCGGCTAGCCCACCCCGTGTCCCGGGACGGTGGGCTCGCCGGCCCCGTGTCCTGGTACGGTGGGCTCGCCCGCCCAGTCTCTCGCGACGGGCGGGCGAGGCCAGCCACGTGTCCTGGGACGGGCGGGCGAGGCCCGCCACGTGTTCTGGGACGGGCGGACATGGCCGGCCACGAGTCCAGGGACGGGCATGCGAGGCCCGCCACTGGTCCCCCAGGGACCGGATGGGGCGGGAGGGCGCCACTGTCAAGACCGGGCGGCCTGAGCTTGACGGTTTGTGTCCAGGAACGGGCGGGCGAGGCCCGCCACGTGTCCCGGGACGGGCGGGCAAGGCCCGCCATGTGTCCAGGGACGGGTGGGGGAGGCCCGCCACTGGTCCCGGGCCGGGCGGGTAAGGCCCGCTACTGGTTTCAGGACGGGCGGGCGAGTCACGCCATGTGTCCCAGGATGGCCGGGGGAGGCCCGCCACTGGTCCTGGGAAGGGCGGGGGAGGCCCGCCACTTGGTTCCCGGGACGGCGGGCCTGGAGGGGCACACATGTTCCTGGAGGGGCAGGCGAGGCCCGCCACGTGTCCTGGGACAGGCAGGCATGGCCTGCCACTGGTCCTGGGACGGGTGGTCGGGGCCTGCCACTGGTCACAGAATGGGCGGGCCTGCCCGACCACTGGTCACGGGATGGGCGGGCGAGGCCCCCCATATGTCCTAGGATGGCCGGGCAAGGCCCACCACTGGTCCCGGGATGAGACATGGGACGAGCTAGTCGACCATCCGGGCACACGGGGTGGGTGAGCCGCCCGTCCCAGGACCAGTGGCGGGCCTCACCCGCTCGTCCTGGCACCAGTAACGGGTCTTGCCCCCTGTCCCAGGACACGTGTCCCGGGGCGGGGGGCGAGGCCTGCCCCTGGTAGCGGGACGGGCGGGCAAGGCCCGCCACTGGTCCCGGGACTGGCGGTCGCCCGCACCATGTCCCCGGATGGTTGGCTCGCCCGCCCCGTGTCTCGGGACGAGCGGGCAAGGCCTCCACGTGCCCCAGGACGGGCGGTCAAGGCCTGCCACTGGTCCTGGGATGGGCGACTAGCCCGCCCCGTGTCCAGGGACGGGCGGGCGAGGCCCGCCACTAGTCCCGGGACGGGCGGGGGAGGCTCGCCACTGGTCCCGGGACAGGCAGGCGGGCCCGCCTGCCATGTGTCCTGGGACGGGCGGGCAAGGCCCGCCACGTGTCCCTGGATGGATGGGCTGAGGCCTACCATTGGTCCCGGGATGGGCGGGCAAAACCCACCACGTGTCCTGGGACAGGTGGGCGGGGCCTGCTACGTGTCCCGTGATGGGGGGGTGGGGCCCGCCACGTGTCCCAGAATGGGCAGGCAGGGTCTGCCACTGGTCCCGGACCGGGTGGGCAAGGCGCGCCAATGGTCCCAGGATGGGCGGGCGAGGCCCGCCACTGGTCTCGGGACGGATGGGCAAGACCCGCCACTGGTCCCGGGACCAGCTTTAATCCTACTGTCCACTTCAGCCTCACATTCTTGCTCTAGGCTTAAAGTAGATCCTAAATATTTAAACTTTTCTGCCTGTTTTATAATAGAGCCTCTTCTTTCTTGTATTACTGTTCTATCTCTATCTTCCCTACTGCTCAGTAACACCTCTGTTTTTTTCACATTCACCTTTAAAAACTACTGACAATAATTTCCTAATTCAGGAGAACAGGCTACGTCTGTTCCCTTTTTCCTCTAAGCAGAGTCTATTCACCATCGTATATACTTTAAAAAGATCTGGAAGTGAACGTGAGATTTCTGCCTAATGAACACTTAGTTTTCAACTTGATTTCGTTGCTTCGGTATGAGCTGACAGCGTTGCTATTTCCTGTGACAATTTGAAAGTAACATTCACTGTAGTTACGAAGAAGGGTGGTAGAATGGTATAATGATTCGCTTGTGTGTATGCGTGCGTGTCTTTGTATTTGTGTGTGCATACTTGTTTCAAACGAACCTGTCTGCAGGCATTCAGTTGAAGAAAGATTTGAGTAGGGGGACATTTGTTAACAATTGTAAATTGTATATGAAAATGATTTTGAAAAATTAACCATCATAAACACAAGTCTCTCTCTCTCTCTCTCTCTCTCTCTCTCTCTCTCTCTCTCTCAGATTAGCGATCTTTTCATTCTGTATTTCCCATTACCTCCTGTTATCACGTCTTTCCAATGAATGGCAGAATATTCTTTGGAAGCTTGAATTTCCAGTCAATTTCCCCTGTGGTGGGCTTGTTCCATATGGATGTGGTGTTTGCGTATGGTAACACTGCGTCCCGGGCTTCAGATAGTTACGCTATGTGTAAGTTTTAGGTAAATAAAAGGATATCTGGGTGTACATTTGGAACTGAAAAGTTTTTTAATAATTTACTGGATGCGAATTACACCGTTAATATTCGAAATAGGATATTATTATTGTTGTTGAATGTACGCTGAATGCATATCTAAAGCCCGGGACGCAGTGTTACCATATGCAAACACCACAGGTGGATGGCAATTCACTTCAAAATAGGAAAGAAGCAAAAATGCATAACAGAGTATGGTCTAAATATTGCCTATGAAAGAGAGATGTCTATTCTCATACAATATTAATAAATCAGGCTGAATTAGACCTGGGGGCTGGTTCAGTTATTTATGAAATAGACCGGGAAGCCTGCTTTCACTAGTAACGCCTTTCATGAAAAAGGCAGGACACTGGTCTAGGTCTACACCAAATTGTCTCTCGCATGGAAATATTTCTTTTTCTCTTATATCTATCAAAAGATTTGGACTGGCAACGGTCTACAAATGGCGCCGCATGGTCTAGCAATGAAATGAATTAAGCCTATATACATAGCAGAGATCCGACGGCGAACTGTCATAAGATCGTTAGTTACTCGTCCACACATGCGATCACCTGTCAGCCGGTCGAAAGAACTTTAGGTAATTCCATCATTTCATCTAGGAAGTGGGTCCTGGGTAAACCTGTGCGTGAATACCCGGCCGTAGGGTAGGCTGCGTTTACACCGAGCGAGTCGAGGCGAGTCAAGTCAAGACGAGTCAAGACGATTCATGCCTCTCCTTGAATTACTACATTAATTCAAATGGGAGAGTTTACACTAAGGGAGTCGAGTCATGCCGAGTCAAGGCGACTCAGAGTCAGTGACTCTGAGGATATGATAGCTCGTCAATATTAATAACAATATACTCCGTAGAAAATGACAGGCGGAGAATATATTAATAAATACGAACAAATATTCGCCAAGAACTTTGCGTTAGAGATCTGAATTTTCCCGAGAACATATTTTGGAGACTACAGTCGCAAGACGAGAGAGAAGCTTTCCCACGAAAACCATCCCTTAAAAGCAAAGCAAACAGAAAAAAAAGCCTTACTGCGCCGAGGTGGTGATGGTGGTGGCGGTGGTGGACATTTTGTAAAAGCCAAGAGCAGTAAATTTCGCGTCTCGTGACTTTTCTCAGAGTCGTAAATGGTATTGTTCGAAGTGAGTTTTGATTTATGAACTCTCTCTCGCTCTCTCTCTCTCTCTCTCTCTCTCTCTCTCTCTCTCTCTCTCTCGAACGTCTTGCTGACAGTCCAAAGATTTCGATTAGAATTTCGACCGCTATACTTCAAGGGGAGTGTCAATCACCCGCAGAGTGCTCACCTCAGATGCACGCAAACACGCGTACGCGCGCGCGTGCACACGCAAATGGGGTTCTGTGCTCAGCGCGTCTGCGGATATATTAGGAGCGGTGTTCAACACGCAAGTTTTATCTGCACATAACATCGAAAAAACTCACACATCAACATTATCAATGAAATACACAAAAACGCTTTACATGCACACATATACAATCAACTGACACTTAAAACTGACGTACACGCAAAAACACACACTCAAAAACACACACACATCGTCAACATTATCAGTTAAATACACACACACACACACACGAGCACTTTTTTTTACACACACATACACACAAATACAATCACCCTACATTTGTATATCCGTACACACAAAATCACACTATAAATACACATATCTCCTACAGTATCATTCAAACATAAACATATGCACACACACACACACGCACACACACTCAACTCACACTTGCACTCACGCACACGCAAAAAAATTGCACTCAAAAACAACACATCTCTAACACCATCAATCAAAGATCTGTAGTATCTTGACTGCACTGCAACAAAGAATATAAGAATAAATTTAAACAAATAAGCAAGCAAACTAATAAATAAATAAATAAATAAATAAATAAATAAATAAATAAATAAATAAATAAATAAATAAATAAATAAATCAACAAAGTGTCAATCAAACATCTATAGCATTTTGACAGCATTGCGACAACGAATAACAAAAACAAAAACAAAACACAAACCCAAAAAATGAATAAATAAATAACGGAAAGTATAAACACTCCTCTTATTGGATTTTCTGCTTTATTCGTTTCCCGATGCAACAGCAGCGCTACAAATGCAGTATTTACAGCGTTTGCAGCAGGCCTTCCCGGGGGATTTCAATTCCATTAACAGCAATACCGAAGAGGATCTGGGAGGGAATTGAATCCTCTAACTCTGCGCCGATCGGGGAAACGTGAATAAATATTATTATTAATTATTATTATTATTATTATATCAATACTCGTCAAATTCATAAGTCAAGACTGTGCGCTTATCTCAGTGATTGGTCAGGCTTCCGCAGATGAACACAGTATTTAAATACACAATACAGTACACAGTACACAGGTACATCTGTTACACACCCACCCATATAGTACACACACACACACACACACTGTAACTACACGCATGTAAATACATACAGTGTACTTACGTCATTCATATTCAAAGCTCATCACCATGTAAGGCTCGTAAAGAGTTGAGAGAGAGAGAGAGAGAGAGAGAGAGAGAGAGAGAGAGAGAGAGAGAGAGTTCCCTTTGAATACTGTTCATAACCAGAAACAATAAAAAAAATATAACAGGTATAGTGTGTGTGTGTGTGTATGTGTGTGTAAGAAGAGAGAGAGAGAGAGAGAGAGAGAGATATTTTCCAAGAACACCTTTCATAAATGGAAACATAATAGAAAAAATATTGACAGGTATACTGTGCGTGTGTGAGAGAGAGACAGAGATTACCTTTCAGAAATATATAAGCACAATCAAATAAACAAATGAATAAATAAACAGAATAAACATAATAAACAAGACACAAGTTCTAACTGAACCATGACACGACACTTCGACCCATCACAGGTCAAGGACGTCAGCCCAGATATATTCTAGAAATATTCCTTTGATCTTTTCGGATGTCTGAAGGAGACGCCTATTAAAAAAAAAAATAAAAAAAGGGATTCGAGGGCACTTTAAATTGTTAAAAATAGAGTATAAGAATTTTTTGTTGGGACGACTATATTATATATTCCGTTATATATAAAATGTGGCAGTTACGAAATGTATGTGATATTAAATATATCGATGCTTAAGTAATACGTTGAAAAAAAAAAGGATGTATATTACATTTCAAAAGAGCAAATGGGTCTCATCTCCTCCTTCTCCCCTCCCCCAACTAGCAACCCTTCCCCTCACTCCTCACGCCTCTCTCACTTCCTTCTCAACTGCCACTCAGCTGACCGCCGACTGGTTCTATCCTATCCCGTCGCATACCAAGATGAAGTGAAACTTGCGTATGACAATACATAACCGAATTAAACGCGTTATAATTACTATAATGCCATCTCTCCGTTTTCATCCTCGTGGAGTTTTTCAAGTAACGATCACGCTCTCACAATGCTCTCTTTTTTTTTTTTGTTTTTTTTGGGGGGGAGCATTTCATAAAGATGTCACACATTCAAGGGAAATAAAAAAAAATGCAATCCAGTTTTCTGTACAGCCACTACAGCGTATAATCAAGGCCACCGAGAATGTTGCATGAGCCGCGGGCCACGAAACTTTAACATCGAACCGGTGGTGGCCTCTAATATATCATTGCCAGAGACCACGATCCATGGCTAACTTTAACCTTAAATGAAATCAAATCTACTGAGGCTAGAGGGGTGAAATTTGGTATGTTTGATGACTGGAGGGTGGATGATCAACAAGCCAATTTGCAGCCCTCTAGCCTCAGTCGTTTTCAAGATCTGAGGGCGGACAGAAAAAGTACGGACGGACAGACAAAGCCGTCAATATAGTTTTCTTTTACAGAAAACTGAAAATGAATGACGAGAAAGGTCTGTAAAACCTTTGGAAAGGAATAAGGAAGGAAAAAAAGAAAACACTTTTTTTATAACATTTCTTTTGAAAGCGAAGATCGGATATTCGTAGCAACGAGTGAGCAGCTGTGGATTAAGACGACGATACAGCACAAAAAATAAAGTTGTTTTCATTTGTTGTCTGTAAGATAAAACTGCAATGATATATATTTATATTTAATATATATTATTATATTATATTATATATATATATATTATATATATATTAAATTATATATAATATATTATTATGCATATACGTTATCTCAGTGCATGTCTTTTCACAGTGACTAATGTTCCAATTAAGTGATCTAATGATACATTATTAGTCACATGATACGTGAATGAAAGAATTACCGAAGAATGGGCTAATGACTCGTGTTTGTCGTTCAGTTGGTTGATGTGTCCACAGGGCCACACCAACCTCTCATACCTTTGAATGCCTGACCACATTTTTTTATTGAGTGAAATCTTAAATGAGCCTGACACTAAAAATTTTTTTTGAGTTTGATTTCTTTTATGACATCACCATTCCGATAGGTATTATATTATTATTATTATATTATTCATTAGTATTATATTATTAGTTATTAATTAGGTATATTAAATTATTATTTGATTATTATATTATTATTATTATACATGTCCATAAAGTCCCAGTACAAATTACACGTATTTATTGCTGAGAATGGTACCGGGACTTTCTTCTATATGGACACCTTTTATTTTCTTGGTGAAATGTTCATAATTTTACTATTAACCAAAGAGAAAAAGAAACTAAATTCAAAATTACTTAATCACTTCCTTGTCGGGGATAATAAGTTTTACGTCCATAATAAAAATCCAAAAAACCATTCTCAATACGCAGTACTGTCTCATAATAATAATAATAATAATAATAATAATAATATTTGTTAAAGATGATGGCAGCATCAGTGGAATTGCTTTTATATATGGTCTTTTCAATTCTTCTTATTATTCTTCTCATCAGGGCTGATATTTGCTAATAGCTGGCCGATGTTTCATATCGGTGAAAGAAATGTTTTCTAAAAATAATAATTTATTGATATGATAACAAAAGTGGTTAACAAATCTTAGTCTAAGGGTGTAACGGAACTTCCAATGTTTCCAACCGTATCATCGGTTCATTTTCAAGGAAAGGTGAGCTTGAACTGATTGAAATGGTTGCTTTGTTGTTGTGCCTGAACGGCGAGAGCGAGTGTCCAGAGAGATACAAGCGCACTGCGATCAGCGCCTTCATCAGGAGAGCTCTCTCACACTGCTCTTCGTGGAAGGACACGCACACTGAATTAGAAGTGTTGCCCAAGTTTTAATTAACAACGGTATTCCAACCGGGACATCACTAAATGCATTCGCAGAAACAATCGATAAGTGGTATCAGCAGGAGCTCGTCCCGCCGCCCTTGAAGACGTCACTCTCTTTTACAAGGGAGTATTTCATAAGAAATACAAAGAGGACGAGCGAGCCCTTCGTACCATCATAGAAAGGAACGTCCTCCCCCACGGACCCTGCGAAAAAGTGAAACTAATAATTTACTACAAGAACAAGAAGACCAGTGGCCTGATTATGAAAAACCAATCCAGCCCCCGCCCTGTTGCAGGACCCTCTCAAGAAAACTAACGTTGTCTACCAGTACAAATGCACCCTGTCCGGGAATGCCCCGGCGCTTACATTGTATGACGACTATGCGATTTTCGAAGAGGATATCCTGCCACGCTCAGGAAGGCGCCATCCATAATCATGCCAAAAACGTCCACAATACCAGGATAATTAGGAATGACATTATTCCTAATATCAGAATTATCGATAAGGCAGCAGACCACCGTCGCCTCCGCCTCTTGGAGGCCCTACACATCGGGAAGGAGAGACCCAGCCTCAACACCACCCAAGAGACTTCACTCCTCCCGACGGTGGCACGAAGGGCCGCCGCCCGCCAGCACCATAGAGCCGAATCGAACGGCCAATCAGGTGCCCCCGTCTACGGCAATGACCTTCCCAACCTACTACGCTCCCAGTCTCCAGCGTCCGCACGAGAAGAGCAAGTGCGAGCTTCCACCTCTGCAAGACGGCTTGACTCAGGGACTTAATCCTCTGTTCAGCCAATGAAAATGCAGCGCCCATCAGACAGAGCACCTGGGACACAATAATACCGCCGAACGAACCCCATTTCAATCAGTTCAAGCTCACCTTTCCTTGAAAATGAACCGATGATACGGTTAATGGGAAACGTTGAATTCCGTTACACACCCTTAGACTAAGATTTGTTAACCACTTTTGTTATCATATCAATAAATTATTATTTTTAGAAAACATTTCTTTCACCGAGATATGAAACATCGGCCAGCTATTAGCAAAATATCAGCTGATGAGAAGAGAATAATAAGAAGAATTGAAAAGACCATATATAAAATCAATTCCACTGATGCTGCCATCATCTTTAACAAAACATGTTTGAGAGAGGGTCTCCTACCTTCAAATAATAATAATAATAATAATAATGATAATCACACAATTCACATAGGCAATGAGAGTTTCCGAGAACTTGCTATATTGATAAATAAAAGACCAGTTGTTCAACTTTCCTGTTTGTTACATTTCATTCTAATGGAATAGAGAAACAGCTGTTTAAAATGAGAATGATTCTAATTCTTAAAAAGTAGGAATTTTAGTGAATAAAATAATCGAATCAGAGAGAGAGAGAGAGAGAGAGAGATAAAAAGAGTGAATTGGCTATTCTGTTTAATGGATGTGCTGATTGTGTTTATGCTCCAGCTGGTGTTTAGTGACCGTCAAATTATTTTGAGAGAGAGAGAGAGAGAGATAGAGAATTTGCACTTTCCACAAACAGACACTATTCGTGATTCTGTGAGTGGTTACTTCACCTGTTTTGTGTGTGTGTGAGAGAGAGAGAGAGAGAGAGCCAGCATCCACATTTCGCAAAACGACCTCCTCACATAACTGCTTTTAGCAACAGATGTGCGCGTCTTCCTGGACAAACAGATCAAGGCAGAGTAAAACAAACAGTGGTGGCCTGCCCAATAGCGTTGCCAGACGCGCGACCATGGCTAACTTTAAACCTTAGATAAAATAAAAAAACCACTGAGGCTAGAGGGCTGCAATTTGGTGTGTTTGATTTAGAATTCCTTAACTCATTAACTAACGGAGGGTTAACCCCGCCCCCTTTACCCGAGGCTCCAGATAATTCGAAACTTGGACGGGACACGCTCGGTAAATTATGCTGCATTTCCAATATGCTAATCCAGAGTTTCCTCTTAATTGCGTAGGATTGCTCGAAGTGAGTTTTTTTTTTTTATTAAATGTAAAAAGACACAATTTATAATAATAAATCAATACAAATGTGACTTTTCATTCTATTTGCAGAAACCTATCATTATATAGGAAGAAACCCTTCATTTTATAGGCAGAAACTTATCATCATATAGGCAGAAACTTTTCGTGTTATAAGCCGTAACCTATCATTATATAGGAAGAGAATTTTCATTATATAAGAAAAAACTCTTCTTTATAATATAATGAAGAAACTTCATTATAAACGGAAAATTTTCGTTATATAGACGGAGAATTTTCATTATATAGGCAGAAACTCTTCATTATGTAGGAAGAAACTTATCATTATATAGGCATGTACTCTTCATTCTATAGGTAGAAACTTATCATCATATAGACAGAAACTTTTCGTGTTATCAACAGAAACCTATCATTATACAACCAGAAACTTTTCATTATATAAGAAAAAAACTCTTCTTTATACTAAAATGAAGAAACTCTTCATTATACAAACAGAAAATTTTCATTATATAGGCAGTAACTCTTCATTATATAAGCAGTAACTCTCCATTATATAAACAGTATCTCTTCTTTACATAGGAAGAAACTCTTCATTATATAGACAAAATTTTCATTATATAGAAAAAAAACTTCTTTATAATATAATGAAAAAAATCTTCATTATATAGGCAGAAACTCTTCATTAAACAGACAGAAAATGTTCATTATATAGACAGCAACATTTCATTATATAGGCAGTAACTCTTCATTACACAGACAGAAAATTTTCATTATATAGGCAGCAACATTTCATTATATAGGCAAAAACTCTTCATTACACAGACAGAAAATTTTCACTATACAGGTAGCAACATTTCATTATATGGGCAGAAACTCTGCATTATACAGACAGAAGATTGTCATTATACAGGCAGCAACATTTCATTATATAGGCAGAACCTCTCCATTATACAGGAAGAAACCTGAGACGAATTTCGAAGTCGAAAAACTGCGTATAATACGAATCCAAATTACATTCCAGCCACGATATCGTCCATCGTCTTATCGTTAATTTATTGCAATGCCGTGCACGATCCAATTGCGATCACTGCAAGAGATACAGCGATATGTCAGTTGATAAATGTTGAGGCATGCATTATATAGTAATGAGATTCTTTTTTTATAGAAGATATTATGTGACTGTGTATGTGAGATATGTCTCAGATATCATTTCTTGTCATATTGCACAGTATGACTACAGTAATTATGGTAATCATTATCATATATATGCAACTGCTAGGTATATGTACTGTTATGCTAAAACGTGCGTCATAATATCGAAGTTTAGCGACATAAAAAAAAAATAAACTAAACAAAATATAATAATAATAATAATAATAATAATAATAATAATAATAATAATAATAATAATATATTAATAATAAATAATAATAAATGAAATTTAATTAAAAATATAAAATCAACGAACGAAATCAAATAAAATATAAAAACTAAATAAAACATCCACTATCAAAAATTGAAATCAACGAACGAAATCAATAACCAAATATAAAAAACATGCTTATTATTTAGAATATATTTTTTATATCCACTGAACAATCATCAAACAAGTTAACCTTTTAGGACGACTGCAAATTTCTATTTACCTTGATAAAGTATAGTTCTTCAAGTATTTTTCATATTACATAAACGTATGTATATATATATATATATATATATATATATATATATATATATACATATATATATATATATATATATATGATATGTATATATTATATAATATATATATATATATATAGTATATATATATATATATATATGATATACATACGTTTATGTAATATGAAAATACTTGAAGAACTATACTTTATCAAGGTAAATAGAAATATATATATATATATATATATATATATATATGTATATATATATATATATATATATCTATATATATATTTTATACATATATATATATATATATATATATATATATATTTATATATATATATATTATATATATATATATATATATATATATATATATATATATATATATAATATATATGCATACGTTTATGTAATATGAAAATACTTGAAGAACTAAACTTTATCAAGGTAAATAGAAATATATATATATATATATAGATATATATATATATATATATATATATATATATATATATATATATATATAATATATATATATATATATATATATATATATATATATATATATATATATATATATATATATATAATATATATATATATATATATTATATATATATACATACATATATATATATATATATATATATATATATATATATATATATATATATATATATAATGCTTTGAGATATTTAACATACATACGTATATTAATGAACTTCAAATCAAACCAATAATTGTATTTAAAAATCAAAATGACAAAAAAACATAAAAAATAAATAAAATTAACATAGAAAATAAAAAAACAAGAGTATTTCATAAATAAAATTCATAAATACACACACACACACATATATATATGTATATATATATATATATATATATATATATATATATATATTATATATATATATATATATATATTTATATCTATTATAAATGAATAAATTAACAAGTATGACGAATGTTAATAAAATCATCAGTGCAGACGGATTTTTAAAAATATATTTTAAAATTATTTTTTGAACCTCACTTTTTTTTGCTACAAAATAACTGGCCCATGAATATGCAAAAAAGGAGTCCTGGGAACTTATCTTTCATGACTATGCCCAGGAGACCTTGATTTGTAACAAAGTGTTAATGAGTTACGGAGGTACCCAGTTTAACCTAGCAAGCTAAATTTGCACAATTAAAAATATATATATTTACTATACTTTCAGTGTTAATGATGGCCAGGGTACCTATATGGCAGTCGAAAATTATAATAAATTATTAATATAATTAAGAGCAGATATTATTATTATTATTATTATTATTATTATTATTATATTATTATTATTTTATTATTATTATTATTATTATTTCTGAATCCTACTCATCACCACTATCACCCACACCATCATTATAATTAACAGTGGATATAATTATCATAATGAAAGAACGATCACTATTTCTGGATCTTCCTCCGCCATCTTCATTATGATTATCATCATCATCATCATCACCATCATCTTTATGATAATGACCATGACGACAAAGCAAAAAATTTCATGACGTCTATCTATGAAGCCGACGAAGAACCCCCCCCCTCCCCGCCCCCGTTTCTAACAAAAAAAACCCCCCCCCACCCCCCCCACCAAGACCACGTGCATATATAATCACATAATATCGACCGCGAATCTCTCTCTCTCATCTCTCTCTCTCTTCCTTTACCTATATGCAACGTGATATTTTTGAAACTCTCTCTCTCTCTCTCCAAGTGAAAGGAAAAGTGGAATGGAGGAAGGGAGGGGGAGGGAGGGGGCAAGGACAGACCCAATACCCTCTCCCTCTTTCCCTCCCTTCTGTACTTCCTCCCTCTTTCTCTCTCTCTCTCTCTCTCTCTCCCTCCGTCTGTGTGTATGTATGTCTCTCTCTCTCTCTCTTC
>NC_061095.1:17763128-17775628 GCF_015104395.2 Macrobrachium nipponense | reverse complement strand
GAGGAGAGAGAGGAGAGGTTAGTAAAAATGTGAATATATTTCAAGGGGACGTCTGCGTTTTTGGGGAATGTTTTCCCCTTCTCTTGACGTTGCAAAATTGATAAGTGACACGGGCATGAATAGTCGGCTTTTTACCTAAACAGAGAGAGAGAGAGAGAGAGAGAGAGAGAGAGAGAGAAGAAACTTTTTCACCTACTCAGAGAGAGAAAGAGATGATAAGTAACGCAGGCAAGAATGAACAACCTTTTAACTACACTTAGGGAGAGAGAGAGAGAGAGAGAGAGAGAGAGAGAGAGAGAGGCTAATAAGTATCACAAACCTGAATGAGCAACGTTTTACCTACACTGAGAGAGAGAGAGAGAGAGAGAGAGAGAGAGAGAGAGAGAGATACTGACTGGTACTTGTAGAAATAGGACTAGACTCTGAGAGGCAGATCAGGGCACGCCAGGTCCGCAGAGCCTGACGTCAACATCGGGCGCGTCAAAGGACGCGGAACGAGCGGAGGGCACGATCGCAGAGGGGCACAAGAGCCCAGTAACACCTTCGTAGGACGAGGGTGACGAGTCAACACGAATCGAGCTTATACGTAATCCATCAGACACTCACACGTCAGCGAGAAGACAAACAATTTGCCGACCGAGACAGTAAACAAGGCGTTAAGAGAATCTCTCTCTCTCTCTCTCTCTCTCTCTCTCTCTCTCTCTCTCTCTCTCTCACACACACACACACAACGGCGTGAAATCAATACCCTGAAGGAGGCACTGAAGAAGGAGGAGGAGGAGGAGCAGGAAGGCGAATGATAAAAGGGTGACGAAGGGGTTGTCTATAGGGATAAAACGGAGCAGCAAGCATATTTTTTTTTATGCCTCCTCTCCGCCATCTCTCTCTCTCTCTCTCTCTCTCTCTCCATCTTCTTCCGGCCACTTTGAAGTGATGGGACGGATTACGTCATCTCTGTGTCTCTGCGAGCTTTTTTTATTTATTTATTTATTTTTTTTGGACATTGGCGTTTTAGCGACAACTTAAATAGTTAATGTAAACAATTGGATATTTAAGTATATTTCATCGTCAGTGAAGTAATAATAATAATAATAATAATAATAATAATAATAATAATAATAATAATAATAATAATAATAATAATGATGATGATAATAATAACAGTGAAAAAGAGATGAAGAGTAGGAAAGATATAATAATAATAATAATAATAATAATAATAATAATAATAATAATAATAATAATAATAATAATAGCGCATCTGCAAATCCAGGGCAAAGCCAGGACCCCCAAACACGGAAACCACAAGACGAAGGAAACACAAACACAAAATAAGAGCACCATTTGGACCCCCATTGCAATATCTATGGCCTCATAAAGACTTTCTCCCCGACCAGGAACACAATAGCTAATGGGTCTGCCCCCACTCGTATCTCCTTCCGGATGTTGACTTTCTCTCTCTCTCTCTCTCTCTCTCTCTCTCTCTCTCTTCTGATTTTGTTACTGGATTACTTCTCATCTCTCTCTCTCTCTTCTGATTTTGTTACTGGATTACTTCTCCTTTTTTGTTCTCTCTCTCTCTCTCTCTCTCTCTCTCTCTCTCTCTCTCTCTCTCCTAATTCTGGCATTATGGGACGCCGACAAAGAACCTTAAGTAATCCCTACAGTATACCGCGTGAAGTGCACTGAAAGCACTACACCCCCTACGGGGAAATTAATAGTCCTATTTTACAAGAATGACCGTGTTCCCATTCCTGAGGATTCCAGAAATGCAATTTAGAATTACTGGAATAGGTCCATTTATTCCTAAATTTTATTATATTTCCGTTCACTGTCTTTTAAGATGCTTCTTTATTCAGATTTAGCAAGAGTGCCGTAAGTATAATGTTCCGTTAATTTGGAATATTAAAATAAACTGTTTTACTTATTTTATGGAGGGAAATAAATTTAGGATGACTTATGAGTTATATAGTAGGTGGATGGATATACGTTTGAAATTAGAGCAAAAGAGTAGACAATAATGATAAAAATGCAAGTGGTCACCATACACTACATAATAAAGTATATAATATTGATCAATAATCAGTGTTATACACTATGCATACATATACACACACACACACATATATATATGTATATATATGTATATATATAAACATATATATATATATATAATATATATATATATATATATATATATATATATCTATATATATGAAACTCAAATCCTTAGGAAAAGTAAGCATTATGAAAGGCTACTTTCAGATATGTAGGTCACTTTGAGACCGGGTCCAACCAAGATATTCCGTCCTCTGCCGCCTTTCAAAGTACCAAGCGAATTCCATTAAGCCCCCTAGGGTGGATGTTGCTTGGGCAGGAACGTTAATTGCAAGCACAAAGCCAAAAGGAGCAGCGTCCCACGAAGGGTAAGGGGGAATTTGCAATTGCATGCATTTTCGTGGAGTAAGCTATATTGCACGCCGCGTTGTCCTCTTTGAGTTTCGGAGATTAGACGGAAGTTTTCTGTGTGTGTGAAGAATAACCATACGTGAAAAGCGTTTAATTTAGGGAATTCTGATGTTTGCTGATACGCGCTGTGTGCTTCTGTGTTTAAGTTAGTGTTTGTGCTTATTCTGTAATGAATATATATATATATATATATATATATATATATATATATATATATATATATATGGGATAAAGCTGGAAGAAGAATATATATATATATATATATATATATATATATATATATATATATATATAAGATAAATGACCTCCCTTCTCAAAAAAAAAAAAGTTATTTAATAAATTTCCCCTAAAAAAATTCCCCCCCCCCCCCACAAATTCAGAACAAATGCCCATCCATATTACAAAAACGAAAATATTAAAAAATAATTCTCTTCAGACAAATGACCTCCCATCTCAAAAACAGCTCTCTCTCTCTCTCTCTCTCTCTCTCTCTCTCTCTCTCTCTCTCTCTCTCTCTCTCTCTCTCCTCCCAGTGACAAAGCAATCGACAAGATTTCTTTAATAGATTGAAAAGCTTCCTTCACTACGCCCGGGATGTCCTATAAGTCCTATAACCTCCTCAGGTTACGACAGTCATTAAGGAGGATCCAGCTAATGAGATCTAAAGAGCTCTCTCTCTCTCTCTCTCTCTCTCTCTCTCTCTCTCTCTCTCTCTCAAAGGAAAATCATTAAGGACTCGAGATGAGGACCAGCAGTCTAGGATGCATCCTAAGTAGAAGATTATCCTATCTCCATTTACAGTTGTCATTGAGCTTTGAATAGGGATATTAGGATTCAGGTCAAAGGCCAAAAGCTGGGACCTACGAGGTCATTCAGCGCCGAAAAGGAAATTTGACGGTGAAAAGGTTTGAAAGGTGTATGACAGGAGGAAAACTTCAAAGCAGTTGCGCTATGAAGAAACTGTTAGAGAGAGGGTGGAAAGTTAGATGGAAGAAAAAGAATATAAACGGAGGTACACTAAAAATAAATAAAGGTAATGCCATGGAAGAAAAATGAAAAGACGACCTTTTAATAGCCTCGAGCAAGAGGGTCGTGTAGACCGAAAGATCTTGGCAGTCTAAGCCACGAAGGAAAGATAAACGACGGAGTAGCTTCAAGATCTTTCGACTCAACGTCCTTTACTTAGTCTGTCTGCTAAGTAAAGGACGTTGAGTCAAAAGATCTTGCAGCTACTCCGTTATTTATCTTTCCTTCGTGGCTTATACCTTTATTTATGCATTTATCACGTTCCAAACTTTCGTGATTCAGTTATATATATATATATATATATAATATATATATATATATATATATATCTATATAAATAAAGATGCCAAAGATTTTTGCAAAGGAAAAATGAAAAAGCGAGATAGCCAAGTACTTCGGTCCTGTTCGGACCCTTTACTGAGGACCGAAAGTACTTGGCTATCTCGCTTTTTCATTTTTTCCTTCGTGGCAAAAAACCTTTATTTATACATAGCATCACGTTTTATATACTTCGTGATCAAGTTATTCATATATATATATATATATATATATATATATATATATATATATATACACACACACACACACACACACACAAATACAAACTTTCACCTACACCAGCGCTGACAAAGTCAATGAATAAAATCAAGGGAACTTGGCCTTTAAGCACTTTAGGGTACAAGATTCTTCTGACCCTGGGAAATTCGGGTCGGGCCACATCAGCCTGACATTTGGACTTTTTTATGACGGCGTTATCCGCGGCTCAAAGGCCGAGTGGTTAGGCCAATGCATAGATAAAGGATTTAACAGTGGATTGGGTGGGTAGTCTATAAATATATTATGTGGTTTTTGGTAAATATTTTTTTCCTTATAAATTTTGTCTGCATATTGATGGGGGTTGCGCGCAAGCTAATTTTTTTTTTTTTTTTTTTTGTAATTTTTTCTAATAAATTTGGAATAACTGCTGTTCTTCCTCCCTCCGTGTCTCTCTTTTTCTCTCTATCTCTGTTGGAAGTACTGCTATCTCTCTCTCTCTCTCTCTCTCTCTCTCTCTCTCTCTCTCTCTCTCTCTGTAGAAGCACTGCTGTTCTCCGTTCCTCCCTCTCTCTCTCTCTTTCTCTCTATCTCTATTGGAAGCACTACTGTTCTCTCTCTCTCTCTCTCTCTCTCTCTCTCTCTCTCTCTCTCTCTCTTTCTCTCCTTCAATTCCTCGATAGAAACTGTTCCACAAACATCGGCATCACTGGACCACGCCAAGCCAAATGCGTCTTAATTGATAAAGTTAAGAAAGCAATATAACTTCGTACGGAAGATTCCCTTTTACTGTCAATTATTCCACCCCTCAAAAGAAAGGGAAAAAAAAAAACTTCAGCCATAACTGTAAACTTCACCAGACATTTGCCTCTGGATGACCGTCATTAAACGTCGCATTCAACTTCTAAAACTTCTCGATGTTAACTTCGCGATAACTTCATAACTTCTCGAATTCCTTCGTTCGTCCGTGAGTTAATTATTCGGTTATATTGGCAAACTGGTCACCGTAAATCACATGATAATTACACTTCAGAATTGTACGATAATTCCTCTTCAGAATTACACGATAATTACACTTCAGAATTACATAATAATACACTTCAGCATTACATAATTACACTTCAGAATTACTACACTTCCGTTTGACCGATTCCCTCATATATCGTTTTCTCCCGTTTCCTTTTTTTCTACTTTTATTCATTTTCCGTTGTTACTTTATACATTGTGTATTGCTTTTTCTTCTTATCCTTTTCTTATGCATGCACACATACGCACACAAATATTTATATATAAATATAAATCTAATGCTTTGTTACTAATAAATGCTCTTGAAAAATCCAACTTCCCCCCCAAAAAAAATCTGTGTATTCCTGCAAAGCAAACGAATTCACAAACGAAGAACAGGCTCACAAACACACACCTTATTTGTACTTTCAAATCGCCAACGTCAATTTGACGAAGATATTCAACATAAGCAAAAATTCTTATTGCGGACATTTCATCAATCTTGTCTTATCTATTATTATTATTATTATTATTTTTTTTTTGCTCTATCACAGTCCTCCAATTTCGACTGGGTGGTATTTATGTGTGGGGTTCCGGGTTGCATCCTGTTCTCCTTAGGAGTCCATCACTTTTCTCACTATGTGTGCCGTTTCTAGGATCACACTCTTCTGCATGAGTCCTGGAGCTACTTCAGCCTATACTTTTTCTAGATTCCTTTTCAGGGATCTTGGGATCGTGCCTAGTGCTCCTATGATTATGGGTACGATTTCCACTGGCATATCCCATATCCTTCTTATTTCTATTTTCAGATCTTGATACTTATCCATTTTTCCCTCTCTTTCTCTTCAACTCTGGTGTCCCATGGTATTGCGACATCAATGAGTGATACTTTCTTCTTGACTTTGTCAATCAACGTCACGTCTGGTCTGTTGCACGTATCACCCTATCCGTTCTGATACCATAGTACCCAGAGGATCTTTTGCCTGATCGTTTTCTATCACTCCTTCAGGTTGGTGCTCGTACCACTTATTACTGCAAGGTAGCTGATGTTTCTTGCACAGGCTCCAGTGGAGGGCTTTTGCCACTGAATCATGCCTCTTTTTGTACTGGTTCTGTGCAAGTGCCGGGCATTCGCTTGCTATGTGGTTTATGGTTTCATTTTTCGTATTGCACTTCCTACGTATGGGAGAGATGTTATTTCCGTCTATCGTTCTTTGAACATATCTGGTTCTTAGGGCCTGGTCTTGTGCCGCTGTTATCATTCCTTCAGTTTCCTTCTTTAGCTCTCCCCTCTGTAGCCATTGCCAATTGTCATCGCTGGTTAGTTCTTTTGTCTGTCTCATGTATTGTCCGTGCATTGGGTTTGTTGTGCCAGTCCTCTGTTCTGTCTGTCTTTCTCCTGTCTCGTATATTTCTGGGTCTTCGTCTACTTTTATTAGTCCTTCTTCCCATGCACTCTTTAGCCACATCGTCTTCACTGGTTTTCAGATATTGCCCCAGTGCTCTGTTTTCGATGTTGACGCAGTCCTCTATACTTAGTAGTCCTCTCCCTCCTTCCTTCGTGTTATGTATAGTCTGTCCGTATTTTGCTCTTGGGTGTAGTGCTTTGTGTATTGTCATATGTTTCCTGGTTTTCTGATCTATGCTGCGGAGTTCTGCCTTCGTCCATTCCACTATTCCTGCGCTGTATCTGATTACTGGCACTGCTCATGTGTTTATGGCTTTTATCATATTTCCTCCATTGAGTTTGACTTGAGTATCGCCTTGAGTCTCTGCATATATTCTTTCCTGATCGTGTCCTTCATCTCTTGGTTGTTTTATATCCCCTCCTTCCATTATTCCCGCCCCAGGTATTTGTATCCTGTCTCATCTATGTGTTTGATGTTGCTCCCCATCTGGTAGCTTTATCCCTTTCAGTTCTCGTTACTTTGCCTTTTTGTATGTTGACTAAGGCGCATTTTCTATTCCAAACTCCATCCTGATGTCCCCAGATACAATCCTTACAGTCTGGATTAGGGTATCTATTTCCTTGATGCTCTTACCATACAGCTTGAGTCGTCCGTGAACATCAGATGGTTGATTCTGTTGCCTCTTTTCTTGAGTTGGTACCCGGCATCCATCTTCTGTAGTACTTTTGTCATGGGAATCATGGCTACTACGAAGAGTAATGGGGACAGTGAGTCGCCCTGGAAGATCCCTCTCCTGATATTAACCTCTGCTAGTCTTATTCCAGAGCTTGTAAGTATTGTATTCCAGTTGCGCATTGTATTTTTGAGGAAGCTGATGGTGTTTTCCTCTGCCCCATATATTTTCAGGCATTCTATTAGCCATGTGTGTGGTATCATGTCGAAGGCTTCTTATAGTCTATCCATGCCATGCTTAGGTTGGTTTTCCTTCTCCTACTGTTCTTCATTACCATTTTGTCTATCAGGAGCTGGTCTTTTGTGCTCCTACACTTCCTTCTGCAGCCTTTCTGTTGGTGGGGGATGGTGTTTGTCTCCTCTAGGTAGTTGTATAGCATTATTATTATTATTATTATTATTATTATTATTATTCAGAAGATGAACCTTATTCATACGGACCAATTGGCTTGATATACAAGCTTTTAAAGAATATGGTGTTCACTAGAAAGAAGTAACAGAAGGTGATTTGAAATACAGAAAGAAGATATCACGCAAGAAAAAATAATGAATAAAAAAAATTCAATACATGAATCGTTCTTTCCCTCGCATCGAATTACCCTCCAATTCTCAGGTATCCTTTATTTTTCCTACTTTATTTTTTTTATCGTCATCTTTAATAATCAAGTTTAATTGCAAAGAGCTTTTAACGCATCGGGTGACAAGGCTCCAGAGGGAATACGCTCGGTAATGGACCGGTAAATATATAAAAAGAGCGTAGAGAACCAGAGACAAAGATGTGATTGATTTCTGATGACAGGACTTGATTGATTTCAGTGGAAAAAGGGCACTCAGCTAGTGATATTTCAGTGGAAAAAGGGCACTCAGCTAGAAAATTTTAGTGGAAAAAGGGCACTGATCTAGTGATGTTTCAGTGGAAAAAGGGCACTCAGCTAGTGATGCTTCAGTGGAAAAAGGGCACTGAGCTAGTGATATTTTAGCGGAAAAAGGGCACTGAGCTAGTGATATTTCAGTGGAATTTCAGTGGAAAAAGGGCACTGGGCTAGTGATATTTCAGTGGAAAAAGGGCACTCAGCTAGTGATTATATTATTATTTTCTTATTTCCTTCTAATTTTGTAGTGAATGATCTTTATGATTTGCAGATTCAAAAATGGTTCGAGAAATGTCAGATAAATTTGCTTTTGCCTTGAGAAATATGTTTTAAAAAGTTTTCTTTTGCTTAATGTTTTAAAAAAATACTCTAACGACGTAATGACTAAATATTCATCTTTATTTATTTTACTTACACTTTTGCTGTTGATATTTTAATGATTTTCAGATTCAAAAGTAGTTCAAGAAATCTCACATAAATTTTTTTCATTTTGTTTTGAAAAAAATATGTTTAAAAAAACTCTAAAGACGCAACGACTAAGTATTTATTTTTATCTATTTTGCTTCCACTTATGCTGTAAATATTTGGATGATTTTCAGATCCAAAAGTACTTCAAGAAATATAAGACATTATTTTTTATTGTAAAAAAATATGTTAAAAATGTCTGAAAACGGCAATGACTTAATAAATATTTTTCTTTATTTTGCTTCCAGTTTTCCAGTTAGAATTTAATAATTTTCAAATTCAAAAGTGGCTAAATAAATAGACGAATTTCCTATTGCATGTGAAACAAAATTGCTAGAAATATCTCTACAAAGAGCACTGACCTAATAATTATTTTTGATTACTTTCTTCTAGTTTTCCAGTACAAATTTTAATGCTTTCCAGTTCCAAAAATGGTTCAAGAAATGTCAGATGAAATTCCTTTTCCGCATCAAAAAAATATGCACACAAAAACGAAGTTACTCTTTTGCAGCTGAAAATAAAAATGATGCTTTTCATTTCCACAAGTTGGTCGAGAAATATATAAAAAAAAATCTTTTACAAACAAACAAAATAAAAAAAAGAGGTAAATCTAACTTTTACAAAAAAAAGAAAAAGAAAAAGAGGTAACTTTTCTTTCACCAAAAGAAGTTCACTATTGCGCACATAAAAAAAAAATACATTATGACAAAAAGTAACAACGATAAATCCTGACCATCTCAAACGATTCTGGACCCAAACGAGACTATACCACATCCACAATAACGCCGCCGCTAATCTAGACCCGATGACACGGATTGAGGTCGCGATGGTTGGGTCGTAATCACGGGAGATGGCACTCGTAAACCACTTAACCCCAGCCGATGGGCCTGCCCAGGACCCACTGGGCCTACCATTAACTTGCTCTTACGCCTCTGTATTAGGTCATATTCTTGTACGCGGCTTCCCCAGATGCGAGAGCGTCCTAGTTCCATAATGGCTCCCGCTAATTCAGTCGTGGTAAGCAAGTGGAAAGCCCTTCAAATGTGGGATACCTCCAGGGGAATTTTTGCTCCCTATCGCTGTCGGGGTCCCATACGTATGACAGCGGTGGTTCCTATATGCAAATCGGAAGGAAGGAATACCAAGGATTTTGGCCCAAGGCCAAGCGCTGGGACCAACGAGGTCATTCAGCACTGAAACAGATATTGATGGCTAAAATGAGGGTGGAGAGTAAGACAGAAGAGAGAGAAGAAAGAGAATATGAACCTATAGGATACATGAACATGATTCCTACAGTACTTATCTGAACGAAGCTCCTGGGGAATCTTGCGGTAACGTAAAAGCGCTCCCCTCAGAGGCACATGAACAGTCCAACATTCGCGACGAAATGACGGGGACTGTTGCGGTAACATAAAAGCGCTTCCCTCGGAAGACGTATGAACAGACAACATTCGCGACGAAATGACGGGGACTGTTGCGGTAACATTAAAGCGCTACCCTCGAAAGACGAATGAACGAACCCATATTCGCGACAAAGCCTGAGACAAGTGAACGAAGCCTTATGACAATCTCTAAATCCCCTTCCTTTCTCGTCCAGCAAATACTAATACGATATTTATGGAGACAGCGGGCGTTATAAAGATACATATCAACCGCAAAGGGCTTTACATTAAGGTCGGTCGATACATACGTTTTATTCCGTAAGAGAGGAAAAGAAAAGCTGTATATTTATGTAGGCGTGTATTTGCTCGGCCCAAAGGAGGACTGTTATCAATCCCTTGGGAATGAGAGCCTGGTTAGTGGCTTTACCAGAGAGAGAGAGAGAGAGAGGACGGCATTTCCTTACCGTCAAGTTATCAACCGTTAAAACATTCACTAAGAGATAAATAAGGGCAGTCTTTTGAGAGAGAGAGAGAGAGAGAATACATACATCAGTCACACATTATTAAAACAAACTTCCTAAAAGCATCAATATATTTACAAAGATCACGTACGTCTGCCTGATTGGTAAGGTGTTAGAGAAGGGTTACTTGTTGATTAGCAAGGTGTTATAGATTTACGTTCGAGGTGGGGGGGGGGGAGGTGGGAATGGAAGGGGGTGGGGGGGGGGGTTTTATTCCCAAGGTAGTATAGAATTTTTATAGGTCACAATGAATGATGGGGGTAATAATTAAAAGAGTATCAGAGGGTATACATTTTGAAAAGTGCAAATGGTCGACACAGGTGAGATTTTATGAGCTGTATCGAAAATCTGAAATGGTGGGTGATGTAACTTCATTATGTCATTATAATTTCACGGTAGCCTTCAATAGATCATTCCATGAAAGGTGGAAGACGTCATTATAAATATAATGAAAAAAATGTTTAGAGAACGACTAGTAATAATAATTATAAATTAAAGAGACGAAAAAAAGGTACTTGAACTCAATTAGATCAAGTATTTTTTTTTCTTTACCCAGGATCGTTCCTAAAAGTTGGAAGATGTCAAAATAAATTTTAAAAAAATAAAAAAGCGAACAGTGGTAATAATTATAAAGAAAAAGATGGAAAAAGGAACAAGAAATAAGCCGGCCTATAAAGAAAATGAAGTGGGAAAAAAATGACAGTAATAATAATTGCAAAAAAGACATAAAAAAACGAAAAAAAGAACTAATTCAGTAGACGTATTTTCATCCAAGGACGCTGAAAAAAAAAAAGACAGTCACTCGCTAAGCGACAAGCGCGTTCAATTGATCAGCGCAAAACCTGGATCAACTTTACTGCAACGACGGCGCGTTCGTTTGGTCACCGTTTGACTTTGGCGTTTTGTTAAGAGCCGAGATGGATTTGTCTCGAAGGCCCAAACACGTGTAGCGAATTCTCAAGTGTTCGAGAGAAATGAGAGAATTGTCCCGAGGGATTAAACGTTGCCAAGTCATAAAATTCACCGAATCAACTGTTTAAAGTTTTTACAGGTGATTTCGGACGATCAAAGACAGACAGAGACGCAAGCCGAACGTTTTTTTTTTTTTTTTTTTTTTAAGTTAATGGGAGATGCTGAATCTACTCACTGTTAAATATATAATCTCTGAGGGAAATCTTTGGAAATTAATCTACGATTATTATCTCTGAGGAATCTGGGAAATTCATCTCCGTTAATTATCTCTGAGAAATCTGGGAAATTCATTTCCAGTTATTATCTCTGAGGAATTTGGGAAATTCATCTCGGTTTATTATCTCTGAGAATCTGGGAAATTCATCTCCGTTTAATTATATCTGAGGAATTTGGAAATCATCTCCGTTTTTATCTCTGGAATCTGGGGAATTCATTTCCAGTTATTCATAATTTCCTTTCAAAATACAAATCTTTCCTTGGAAGTATATATATATATATATATATATATATATATATATATCTATATATATATATATAGTATATTATATACTATATACACATTTGCTACAAACTTCAACCATTATTCGAGAAAATACTAGCAATTCCTAAATTCCAGGTCGCTATTCTCATCAACGTGGATAATTCATCTAATTCCCAGTCACTGCCCTGCAAAAAAATGTATGATTCCCAAATTCCCAGTCGCTCATCGACACAATGTGGATAATTCCTATATTCCAAGAGCATGAAATTCACAGCTAATAAAATTGTCTTACTCGATTATGGATTTCTCAGTAAAAATCCATAATTCTGCTAAAAAAAAAAGATAGAATATTAAACGACAATTAGTACAAATTACGGAATACTTTCAAAATTACCATGCAGTCCTTCTCTTAACATTTCCCTTTATAATATTACTACTGATAATCATATTCATGATGATAATATTAATTCAATTCTTTTTGAAGGACAAAAACGCAGTTGTTTTGAAATTCAACTCAGGACTCGAGATATTTTGACAAAAATGCCTAGGCTTCCAGTTTTCACTTACTCGGGGAGTAAGCCTACAAGCTACTTTGTTGTTGTCGTTGGGGGGTAGGAAGGTCTGTGGAAGAG